>NW_010314313.1:194794-242273 GCF_000700745.2 Antrostomus carolinensis
CCACACCGGTGCAAGCTCTCCTGACAGGAACTGCAACCTCTGGGAGCGGCCCAGGCTGGGGCAGGGGAACAGTGTGAGGAGGGAGGAGCGGCAGAGAGGAGCTGCTGTGGACTGACCACAGCCCCCCGCCCCACTGCACTGCTCATCATGGGGCACCAGGAACGGAGCTGAGTCTGGGAAACAGGGGTTTGGGGAAGGTGTTTTAATTTCTCCTTCTCACTATCCAAACCTATTTTAACTGCCAATACATTAGATTTCCCCTAGTCCAGACTGTTGTGCCTGTGATGGCAATTGGTGAGCAATGTCCCTGTCTTTAACTCGACCCACAAGCTTTTTTATCTTATTTTCTCCCCGCGGTCCCGTTGAGGAGGGCAAGTGAGAGAGCAGTTGGGTGGGCGTCGAGCTGCCAGCCGAGGTCAGCCTAAAGTCAGGCAGATGTGGTGGGTTAAGTCCCTTACTCATCTAAGTGCACTTTCTGCCACAGGGGTCAAACTCATCCCTGTTATTCACAACAGAACTCAAATCTTACCATAAACTATCATTTCCTACAGCCTATTAGCCAAAGTAAGTGGTGAAATCAAGCTATCACATTGTAATACCTTTAATTAAAGGACTTTGTTTTACTGTATTTTTCATTAAATGTCATGAACATATGACAGTGTTGGGAAAACAAAGTTCCTCATGTATTTCAGAATTTAGGTGGTCCACGCTGTTCAACAGCATAGGTTGGATTCCAGCTGCCTCAGAAGTCACAGCTTAAGCTCTCTGGGCAAAGCTTAATACCTGGGTGACCAGAGTCACTTCAGCTTGAGTTGTGCATGTGATGCTGGAGGATCCTCTAAGATTAAGGAGCAGGCTGGATGAACACAGAGTGTGGACTATGTCCAGCTTGTAAACTACTAGGTATACATGATACATGCTTCCCAATCATCCCAGCAGTTCCAGATATGGACTAAGTTATCTGCAGCACAGACCAGAGGTGTAAATTTTGATTGAATTACTTCCAAAGAAAGACACAGGAGCAACTAAATTTATATTTTAAGTTCAAAGATTATCAAAAAGTTGTACTGAAAGGCCTAGGAAACTAAAAGATTATTAAGTGAATAAATAAAAACAGAGCAAAATAATACCTTTATTTCTGACCTGTTGCACATTTCAGATTTTTTTTCAACATCAAACTGATCTGAACTGTACGGGGAACAGAAGGCCCACTCAGAACTACTTTACAGTGTCCACAGAATCCCCAAACTAGCACTGGACATTCGTACTGATGTCAGTGAAATCACTGGTGGTGAAGAGCTGATATACTGGAACTACTTGAAGCCACATGGCTCTGGAAAACCCATATACTTATTTCAAATCCAGGAGAACCTTTTAACAATTTAATCATTGTGCGCATGATTTCTTGGGACTCCCAACACTTCTGTCTCTCTTTATCTGTAATACTTGGTTTGAATACTCACCTTCCTCTTAATGCATTATTTTTTCCTTTTCTGAATTATATCTCACTTTACTGCTTTTTGCCTACAGAACTGCCTCTTACTAGGCTCCATAGTACACATCAGCTGCCATAGTCACCTGCAGCCATTCGCAGTTTAGTATCTTTTGTACATTTCATTAGCACACTATTTCTTCTCTGTCTTCCAGATGCTAAATAGGCTGGACCTAACACTAATGCCTTCGGTAACCAATTCAACAAGTTCCTCATGCTCAATAGACTATTGTTTGCAATATCACAGCCTTTGCTCACAATCTGTCAGCCTAATTTCAACCCACATAGCAATGTCATTAAACAAGATGGCAGTTTTGGTACAAAAAAAGCCTAGAACTGTAAGAACAAAACACTTCCTCGCTTTAAGAGAGGCTTTGTAGAAAACTGATAATGCCACTGAAAAACATTTTTTGGTATCCAAGAAAGGACATAAACTTCCCAACATTATTCTCATAAAGTTAACAATTTTATGTACTGCCTTCACACTGCTGTAATCATGGGAAACAGATTTATTCTAATGAGTGAGAATGATATTCCAATAGCACAGGTTACACAGTGAAATGCATTAGAAAATATGAAACAGGAATTAAACATTGATTACACTATTCCATTTAGCCATTATACCATTTTAATATTTTAACATTGAAAAGAAACATTTTTTTCTTAAGTGCAAACAATTTCTAAACTGCTTTTGTTTTTTAATAGCACTATAAGGTTCCTTAAAATTTCTCTTTTTTTGTTATATGTATAACAAAAGAGAAAACTGTTTAATGAATTGCTAGACAGTAAGTTCCTCCTGTGTCACAGGGATCTCTGTGTAATTACATAATATTTACACTCTGCTTTACAGTACCTGAGGTGGACAGCTTCTCTGTTGAAATAATTATGAATGTAAGAGAAAACAAGAAAAACAAGACAGAAACAATTTTGTGAAATATACCTACCAATAGTTTTCAGTCTTGATACAACCGCTGTAAGACTCTTCCCGTGCAGAGTTTTTATTCTATGTACATTGCTAGTCTGGTAATTTGATATATCAGTATGAGAGTCTGTTCAAAACCGTATTGGTTAAGTACATTCTTTTAAAATCAAAGAAAAAAGACTCAAACTATTAAAACATCAGTTTTACTCTACTTTGGGTTCACGCCCCATGAAATCATCACCACTCCATTCAGTAAATTGCAGAAGCTGGATCTATGAGATTATACAACATTTTTTAAAGTATCATCACTCCATCATGTGTGATTTGCATTATATTTGGGCGTTCACATTATAAAACATAAGATATTAATAATATTATTTAAGGTATATGTAAAACTGATGAACTGATTGAGTAATGTGATCTGCAATGGAAAAAAGCCCAACAGCATTATAAGCAGTAAGATCTGAACTTATTAGCGTTCTAAGACATTTCTTTGTTTTGGGGGTTTTTTGTTGTTTGGTTTTTTTTACAGTTTGGGTGCATGTGTGCTTGCTAAATGGCTTTCTAAGTATATCTTAAAAGTAAAATAAGCAATTTATTAGAGAAGCCAGCACTTTACCAAACATTATGGATTTTTTCTCCTATGCACTGTTAAATTAGTTGCAGGGGTTTTTTTCTATTATTATTTTACTTCACAGAAATATTGGCACAGATCTTTTTAAACTGATGGGAAGATGTGAACAAATCAAATTCCCAAATGTCTATAAACTGACTTTCACTTAGCCTTGGGGTTTGTTTTTAAGACATGCTCGATTTTCAGTCACAGTTCTGTTCAATACTCTTAGCATACTGAGAAAAGAAGAGACATACTTTTCTTTAATCATTCAAGCTGAAATTCTTAATTATATTTGCATAAATTGCTTTACGGAGTAATGTTTAGTGCAATGCTCTCAAAATGTGAATAGTAAAAGGGGTCAATACCATATTTCAAGTTTCTTTAAAAGTCAAAAAAAAAGCCCACTGTCACTATTTTATTAATCATGCAACATACACTTAGTCCTCATAAAATATTAATGTTATTGCTTCCTACATCAATAAAAAGGGTACTTTACACAAAGAAAGAAAACCTGCCCAAGAAAATGCTAGCTAAACTTACGAAGCATTCTAACAATTATCATAAAAACGCTAGAAAAGAAAATATAGATATGTTAAGCAATCCTAAAATCTCCTTAAACCACACATTGTGCTTTACTACAGAGAATTTTAAGATGAAAAATAGACCTTGAGGGTCTTAGACAAGCCTGAGGCAATATAAAGAAAAAGGTCAAACACTCTGCTAAAAAGGACCGTTATCTTCAGAACAACAACTTATCAGCCAGCTTGCAGCCCTGCTTATTTACAGTTATTGGTCCCAGAGGAAGTGCACTTCAGCGCAGGGCGCGATTACTTTGTAATGAGTTTGCCAGAAATGGTAAAGGAAACTAATTTGTAACAATGTGCTGTTCCCTGCACATGAACTTTCTCAGACACTTTTTTTGTCCAGCAATGAATAACTAACTTCAGCCTCCCTAATAAGCAGTGAAAACAGAAGTGCACTAAAAACGACTGAGTCGCAAGCATGAATGTGCTGAAATATCAGTGATTATCCCTCTCAGCTGTCCATTACAGTACCCATGATGACCACCAATTCCCCTGTGGTGGATATATAGAATGCAGGTTTCAGGGGGTGGATTTGCACATGAAAATTAACACCATTTGGAAGAAAATAGCCTGCACCTGTCACAGATTAGCAACAAAAGGTCAAATGCCTCCTTTTACACCTAGAGCACTTGCATATTGTATGCCTTGCTTATAGGAGCCTAATTCTAGTTTCTTAATTCAGAAAAGTGAGCGCCATGGTGAACTGGGGAGAAAGAAGAATTAAATCTCAGCTAAAAGCTATCAATAAATCTATCGATCAAGATACATATGAATGGAAGTAGCTGAGGCAATCTCTGTCTCTAAAAGAGGTACTTTTTCAAAAGAGAATTACACAAAGTGCTCTTCTGTTTTTGTCAATATGCTGCCAGGTTTTGAAATACTATTTTTCATCCACACAATAAAAATCTTGACAAGTAAGCAACAGAAAATCACTAATATGCTTGCAGCTGCATTTCAATCTATACAAATTCTTTAAACAAAAACAACCAAGGAACATATTGGAATATACATCATTTTCACCAGTTGAACCTGGGATCAAGTCCAAGATAGCCAAACAGTATTAATCTATATTTTCATACAACTCTGTATTTCAAAAAATGTAGAGAAATGTAGAATATGGAATACCCTCAATGGAATTCACCCTTAAAGATCACAAAACACATTGTGATGATAACACAAAGACATTTTTATTGATACATTCTAAATGGAACAGGAACTACAGAGACCGAGATCATAAAAACTTCTCTTGAGTGAAAGATTAGTTATCTTCTGAAAGGAATGCATCTAAGAATATCAGTTGTAAACTCCCACTGGATTTATAGTCTTTGTCTGTGAAAAGAATTTATAAACATTAGTTTGGTAAGAGAGAAGTCCTAAACAACTTCTAAATAGCATTTGATTTTAAAATAGCAAAAAATCTAATGAAATAGTGATGATGTCTGAAAACCTGTGATTCTTTTTGCATCATCTCCTGGACTCCTGCCCAAAGCACATGTCAAATCAAGATTCCTGAAATTGCAAAGCACGTGATTTGAACAAAAAGACAGTACCATAAAAAAACACATATACAACACCTTGTAAATGAAAGTATAATTTAAATTATTAAAATTGCACATATTAAGCTCCACAACACAAAGTAATATCTACACTGCTACAGTTAAATCAACACTTTGAAAAAAAAAAAAAAAACAAACCCTCATTACTCTTCAACAATATAGTATTTTTTAAGAACCTGATGTTCCACTTGAAACAATAGCAATGCTCATGACTCAGCTTTCAGTCAAAATTCAAATCGCCTTTGAAAAATGTTCAAGACTATCAAATAGGCAAAGCATTTCAAAAGTACATGACTTGAGAAGCTGGATGCTTCAGACTTGTATTTGTGGTCTCTTTTCTATCCTCTCTCCTCAATTAAGCAAGTTGAAATTGCTGCATTTCCATTATGTTTAAGTTTTTATCAATTGTGACATCCAAAGGACAGTAAATCAGTAGCTTTTGTGAATCTTTTTTGTGAAAAAGATTGTACAGGAACAATGACCATCTTAGCTCTCAGCAGTAATTGGTAAAAAGCCAGCTCCCATCACTGGAAAGGGTAAACTGAGATGTGTATATTAATGCATAGCTGACAGAGGCTGAGCAATGCTGATTGAGCTCTTATTGTAATTAGACAAAGTTATAAAATCTAATTGTGGCTGACAGCACATGAAAATTCTAGCTTTTACACTTTTCTTGTTTATCTGTGAATATAGCTTTACAATTAATTTTATTGATCTTTTGGGCATGTAAGAGTTATGGGTCTCCATTTGTTTGTTTGTTTCACTACCAAATGATTCAGCAACAATACGGAGAGGAGCAGTGAATCTAAAACTTATAAATGTTCCTATCCTTTCCAACCATCCTATTTCTTTTGGTGTAACAATAGTGATGTAAATGTTGTTGCTCCTAATTCATAACAATGACAGCACTATCTGATTTTCCACACCTTTTCAGGATCACAGTCTGAGTTCCACTTTTTCCAATATTTTTGCTCACAAGTGATGTAAGTAAGGTGCACTAGACCCATTTCCTAAGGGCATTCTGCCCATAGGATCTGGGGTCACAGTTACTGTTTCTCAGTGGTCTCAAACAAATGTAATGAATAAATCTATAATTCCTTTGTATTGAGTTAAATTGCAGAAATATTCATAAATAGTGCAGCCTAGACTAAAACACCCACAGCAGTTTTATAAGTTAAAACTTTTATCTGAATTAGAGTAGGAGGCAGAATTTATCACCCACAGGAGCTACTCTGAATCATTAGAGTAAAAGACAGTTGTCAGACTAGTCTCTGAATGAAGCAAAGAAGGTACAAGGCCATTTTTAAGCAAGCCAAAGAATTGTCTTCCACACAGAAAATTAAGGGAATTGGAAGCCTTTAAGAAAGAAGGACTGATTGAAAAAGGAGAGAGGTATAAACCAAATTAAATTTCTTTGTTGAATATAAAAGACAATAAATTTGAGGCGGGGAGGCAGGGGTGGGAGGACGATGGGCACGCTGTTTTCTCTTACTAAAAACAGTTAAAAGATTCTCACATTTTAGTGCTCTGGACAGTGCCAGCAATGGATATTTTTAGGATTAGTTCTACCTTTCAGAAAAAACTCCTTTTCTTTGTCACTGATGTTTGAGTGGTGTCTGAACAAGGGGGAAGGGGGAATATAGAGATTAAAGTTATTAAGGAGTATTTTTGAGGCTCCTCCTGCAAAGAGGATACTATTACAGATTTCACAATATAAATAATTTTAAAGTTCCAGCATGTGTTAATCCCAAAGGCACCTACCTACATCTTGCAACTTTCCTTTAAAGATCATCCAGAAGAGGAAACAATAGCCTTTAGAAAGATAACACAAGCAACTAGGAGAATTGGAATATTTTCTGGGTTTTTATGTTCATTAGGAGGAGCAGTCTTAATGGCGATCCCAGGTTAGAGCACAATGAAAAACAGCAACAAGCAATACTAAATATTTAGTGATCATCATTGCCACCATGAGCAAAATAGCACAATATACAAGCCACAGATATCCCAATATACTACAAACATCACGGTGTAAACAGCAGGCTGACATATGTATACAGAAATTATATAATAAAGTCTTGCTGAAGGAGTTCAACAGTTTTGATCAAGTGAGATTCATATTTAATCACTTGCAGCCAAAGAGCCTTATTTCAAAATTGCCCTTATCAATAAATACTGATGCTTTCAGCTAAAAGACCTCAGAACCTGAAGCTGTAAAGAATAAAATGTCAATGTAAAAAAATAGGGAAATTGTAAAGGGTGGATAACATGGAGTCAGTCTCTTGACTCCTTCTCCTGCATCTGTGAGATTCTTACTAAAATATCAGTAGAGTCCAAGACTGCAGCAAAAATTCTCCAAATAAAGTCACAAAAGTCAACTGGCAACAGTAATAGTAATGCATCAACTTAGTTGGGAGTGTCAAAAACACTTAAAAATCAGAGGTCCATGCCCTAAGATGGCCACTGCACACCCACTACACCAAAACCACCAAATCCCCAGAAAAACAGTAGATTACTGATTTCTCTGCTCCCTCTTTATCAATTCCCCAAAGGCCTCCAATGACAGATGGGCAGTTATTTATCCACGGCAGTGAACCTTTGTTAAAGGAAAATCAGAATACAAAGAGGTTTCGCATTAGTGTCACAAAACTGAGCTTTCTTTAACAAAGTATATGCTATCAAAATGGGTATCTCACGACTGTGTACGTATCACATCTTTCAAAGCAAAGCTCTTAAAGGAAAAGCATTTGGGGAAATTTCTATTTGGAAGTCACTTAGCATATAATGGGTGCTAGCCTAAATAAATAATTAATAAGTTAATAAATAAATTATAACAACGTCTGCAGCCTTAACCACAGAAGCAACCACCAAGGCAGATCAGGGAATATGAACTACTGTACCACAGTGGGCTGTACAGTTATTGGTGTGCAGCACGGAGAATCTATCTCTAATATCTGCTTTGTTAGGGTCTGATGCTCAGTGTACAGCATTGAACTCTGTTGCTCCCTATAGCCTCTAAAGTAAAATATTCTCATTTTTACCTGCTGCCTAGACATCACAGATGTGCAAGGAACACATTACAAATGGTTAAAAATGTTAAAAGCTGCGTATTTTTTATTCTTAAGTACATTACAGTAGCCCTACTTATGTAATGCTTCCTACTCAATATAGTCATTCTTTTGCAAAGACCCTAAGAATTCTCGTAATGCAAAAGGCAAAAGAGTTCTTTCATCCCACAAGTGAGATTATTACAGTTGATTTATTGCTGTACGGTAATGTTGTAATTCTGCATTTGGCCTAGTTTGGTGCCTGATACTCAGAATCACCATTTTTCCAAGGGAATCCTTCCATAGTATAACTACAAACTGCCAGTAGAGGAAAATTAATTGATGGAAACCTCAATGAGGCTTAGACCTAGAGTTAAATTATATTCTCAAGGACCACTCAACTCACCAGAGCCATAAATAAATTTGGGTGTTTTTTTATTAAAAAGTAAGAGTATTAATGGAAAGGCTCCAGGTATTGTATTATAAAAGAATCTGGCTTTTTGAGATGGATCATGAATAAGAACCTTCTTTAACTAATAAATTTCTGATTTTAAAGCTAATATTTTCCTTCTGCACCTTATAGAAAAATTTCCTTGAACGATGGTACTGTGAGGATAGACTTTCAGTACAAATACTGAATCTGAATAATATCTGTCCTATATACAGCTTTTGCAGAAGAAACAGTCTTATTTTAATTTATTATGAAACTGAATTTGGTTCCTTATGCCATTATAAATCTAGTCACAAAAACAGTTTGGGGGCTGGAAATGTTATTCTCATTCAATCCATCCATCCCATTATTTCATTGCCTAGAAGTGAAATCTTATAATGCAATCTCCATGATAAAATTTACAGATAGACTTTCATGCAGTCTAGGTACATTTTTAGCCATTTCATCAGTTTAGACTGATACACAACTTCACTGTTCACTTACTCCTCTGCTGGAGTCCCTAGTCTGACGCGTTTTTGTAGAACACAGCGATTTCCATACTTTTCTCTTTATTATACAGCATTTTGATCCTTCTGTAGGTAATGGAACTTGTATTTTCACTTATATAATTTTCTGACTGCTACGCCTTGCTATTTTCCGTTCCTCCAGTCACCAGCCTGTTCTGGAAGCCCTCCTTAACTTCCAGTCTTACCAAAAATTATAACATGCCAAGGTACTATTTATAATTACAGAGTACCAAGGACCTACAATACATTCTATCAGTACATTTATAGTACTGATAGAATTTATAGCAGGCCTTCTTAACTGTACCCACATGGTATAACAGAAAACTGCTTACCCTCATTTATCTTTGTTTAGTTAAAGCTTAAATTAGACCTTAAAAAACTATCTAGCTGATTTTATTTTTTCAATCAGAAGTGATAATTTAAAGATTGACATTTTAGATGGCACCAACATGTTATTGTCTTCTGCTATGGTTAGAATATTTTATTATATATCAGTGTCTGTCTTAATTTTGTTGGGGTGGGGTTTGGGTTTGGTTTTTTTTTTTCATTTTTTTCCAAATCCAGAAGCATTTCCTTTTATTTTAAAGTATTTCTATGTTTGTAGTAAATTAAACATTAATCTTTCTCTGCAAATGTCAAGTGATATTTAAATGGTTTTTTGGCAGATAAATGATTATTAATATTAATGCAATAAAATCACAGCTCTTTGTCCTTTCTTTGATATTTAAGAAAAAATTAAGAATGTCAAAACAGTTCTACAAAAAGAGAATTCATTGGTCTACCATCCACTCTTCATTAGCCCGAGAGGTAAAAAATTACTGATCTTGTGAGACAATGTGTTTATAGAATCAGAAAGGGTTGAAAATGAATTACTCTATCAGTGGTAGAGTGTGTATCACTTCAATGTGAAAATGCCTTGTTAAAGTTCATTTTCATTTAAAGCCCCCTTTTTGTCATTCAAAAAGCTTTAGCACAAAGAAAGAGTCTTTGTCACTTTCATAATTAGCCCCTCTTGCACTAAATGAGAATAAAATCTGATCAGAAGTCCATACAGGCAAGGTCATAAATCAAACAGAAAAGCTCCACGAACAGCCCTGTAAGATGTCCAAAGGCACACACAGCTTGGAATTAAAGCACTGTAGTCAAGATCCACTCCCAGAAACACAGCACAAAAAAGCCCCAATAATATCTGCTTGACAGGCTAAATTTATCTCCATATTCTGTAGCCCTATAAACACATTTTGCTGTTTAGATACAAAAGCAATTTCAGCACCAAGGACAATTCAGGAAAGCAAACAGCTGTTCCAGAGCTACTATCGCCGCTTGCCAACCCAAGTCAAATTAATTTAACTTAATGCTCTCACTTCAAACTGTGGCAGTAAAAAAAAAAAAGGGGGGAGGAGGGAAGCCATATATGATAATTGTCATAAAGCAGGAACAAAAATTGTATTAACATATAAAACTCCTTAGGAAACCAAGTTTAATTTTATGTACGTAACTGAGTATGCAGCCCAGCTCAGATGTAAACTGGATTTTATTTATCTCATTTTCATTTTCAGATTAAAGTAAAAAGATATTTTGAAAGATGTAATAAAATTCTCAACCTTGGACAGTTATGGTGAGAGTGACAGCACATCACTCTCTCTACTCAGGGATCATCAGAATACCAACAGGAATCCAAACCATCAACATATTATTTTATTCCCCATGTTAACACAAAGTGAGGATTTCATCAGCAGATGATACCTAAAACATGGGGAGAGTGGAGGGCAAGGAGAGGGCAAAGTAGGAAGTTGTGGGGAAGATTGTAATAAAGAGGCAGCTGGCAATAAAAATATGTATTCTAAAACAGATGTACTTTTTACAATTCGATGTATTATGTTAATGTTAAATGCTAATTTTAAATATTAATCAGCTAATAGTTATTTGTAAAATAGCTACATCCACACAAACAGGAATTTTCATTAAAACATATCTATAAGGTATACATATATGTGTAGACATTTGGATGTATTTCTACCTTCAAATACGTTGTTATGCACATTAAAAATGTGCAACTTTCCTTTACAAGCTTTTGTTTTCTAACAATATTTTCTCTGCAGAATCAAACTCTTAAAGTCGTGTTTCCAGCCATGTAAACACCAAACTACATTCGGAGTAATAGTTTGGTTGGAGGGCGTGGGTGGTTACATCTGCCATACGTTCCCAAAATTTCAGGTTACATTAATTATACAACGATCATAAGTAATTTGATTCCACATGTTTAGGGGACATGGAAATTGGTCTGCTAAGAAACAGACTGGAAAGCATTAATGTGACAAAAAGAGAGCAGTGCATTTTCTCCATCCTCACACAGTCTCACACTTCAGTCCACTAAGAGTAAACTTCTCGAGTTGGTTAAAAGGTAGTGAGTGCACAAGTGAGTGTCCTCTTGGATACAGCCACCTGTGCTTGAGTCACAAAAGAAATGCAATTTGCCTTGTCTATCAGCCATACAGGTATCTAAAAAGTGCAAATTGCAAACTCCTGTACCAGCAAACCAAGCCTGGGAACTGGGACAAGGGCATGCAGGTGATTAAAGAAAGAAAATGGATTTAAGATAGATGGGATGAGAATCTGAGTCAGACATATTATTGAAATTGAACTGCCTAGATCTTTTTCTTATAAGTGAGTACTCCAAAAAGCCAATAAAGCTTTTAAACAAAAAGCAGGGGTTTTTACTATATAATAAACTAGATTAATTGGCTTTTAAATACAGAAAATTCAAAATTACTGAGTAAGAAGGGATAAAATCAAAACAGATCTCCACTACCCACTGTGCCCTTGCAAGCAGATACTGTTCCCGCAATCGTCTTTAGTTTCCTACTCAGTAAACTTGATAGAATTGCAACAAATTCTAGACAGCCTTCACTGGATTCCCAAGAAAATAGTGTCCCCTCTAGCTAGGCTAATAGGAAACCCAGAGCTTCTGGAAGAGGAAGTGTGGCCTCAATATTCATAGGCATGTTCTCAGCTTCTCTTTCTGAGTCTTTCCATCATACTGCAGGTCTGATCTCCATCCATCCACTAAAAAACACAGGTAACACTTGGTCTTACAGATCAGTTTGTTCCTAATGAGGAAGCACATAATCTTAACCCTTCAGCAGGTCTTCAGCTGAAATGTCTTGAACTTTGTAATGTTTATTCTGCATAAAGAAAGAAATCATAAGACAAGAGCAGGCCAATTATTCTCATATTACTCATCTATATATAGGCTGAAGTGCAGGGTATAGTCAGAGGCATATTTGAGTCAATAAGCTATTTGCAAAACCTTGGATGATGGGCTAAATGGGAGGTTTGGGCTATAGAAAGGCATGGTCTGCAGAGATGCTCCTATATCAACAGACAAAGTCAATCACATTACATACTGACCTTTTCTGCTCTTCTAGCAATTCTTTGATATCCAGAAGTTTCTAACCTATCAAGATGCCTAGTTACACTTGACTTAGGATCCTAATCAATTGCATTAAAATTAAATTTTATTTTATTTGACTGCATTTCCAAATTTATTCTCACTGCGTCTTTGTTTAATATGACCATATTTTTCCAAAAAGAAGAAAAACAATTAAAAAATAAAGATATAGATTTTCAAAAGACAAAATCTTCTTACAAGTTATTTCACAAAACCAGAAAACAAAACACTATTTTTAAAGCAATTAGTACTTAAATCACGATACAGTGATTGTTGAGTTGTATAATGTTTCTCATGGACATGAAGTGACCTTGGTCAATTTTATAGTTCAAATGCTGCTTTTGAGTCTTCAAAAGCAGTGACATACACACACAGTTAACTACTATTTCTATTCAAAATTAGTCTTACTGGATTTCTAAAGAGAGGTGCCAATTTACCTCTGTTTATGTAAGAAGTTGAAGAGGTATCAAATCTTTTCAATTTAAAAATAACAACAAAACCCACTACTTTTGTTCTATACTGTATTGTACTTCTAATAGTACACACTGTCAGTGGATCCATAGCAAGGTCATTTTATACCAAAATCTAATCTTAAAAATAATTCTTTGTTCTCATACAAGAAGTTGATGGGGTATTAATATAAGCCCTTTAGCACATAAAGCATATTAACTATGAGATAAAAGGGTTAATTAAAATTACTTCTTTAAATAAATCCAAGGTTCATTCTAATTTTCAGTTTGAATCTATATGCATTCACTTTACAACACATTCATCATAATGGACAAAAATCTCTTTCTATATTAAATGCATTAGAAAGATTCATTACATTATGAAACATTGTGCAAGCAGCTACATAACAAAACAATTATCACCTTAAGAAGTAAGTAATTACTTGTGGTTCATAAATTTAATTATATTCTAGTTCTTTTAACTTTTATAATATTTACTTCTTTCATTTATTAGAAATAAAAATGTGGGTATTTAATGTATTAGTAGAACAATTTTTAAATGTTCCTAGCAATAGAGGAAAACTTTTAAATAAAAGATATGTCAGTAGCTTTAACCAAATAGACATGTTTTTTCAAAAGCCAGTCTTCAAAATTAGGAACTTTTATATAAACTTTATCTTCATTTTCATGTTTTTACCACACTGACATGAAAACATTACCTCTGAGACTGAAAGATGACTTTCTGTCATACTGCTGATGTGCAAGGAAGTCAGCAGCAGAAGGACCTTTTGCTCTTGAACATCGCAGACTCACAAGAAAAAAGACCCACTGTGCACTCTAAGGATGGAAATAGTTTATAATTTAGGAATTATAATTAAAATTAAAAAGACTTCTGATTTTGAACAGGTGGGCAGCTTCCTAGAGTTCACTAGGATGGCAGGAGTGGTGTAAGTATCAATTTATAAACAAAAATATTTCTTACACATAAGAATATAAGAGAGGGTATCAGGAAACCTGAAGGGTTGTCAAGCACATTTTGGTTTTTTTAAAAAAAAAAAAAATTTTTTTGTAATCAGCACAAATTGATTTTGCTCAGCACATACAAAACTTTACTTGCAAAAACTAATTCTATACATGCTGTGGGACTTGGCCCCTGCACAACTGGAGATTACACAGTCACTTGGATATCAGTATCTTTCTTTTTTCCCCTTTCTCTCTTATTATTTTTGTATTTGCTTGCTTGTATCTTACTGCTGCTAAGGTCTAGAACCCAACCTGAAACAGAACCCACACAAACAGACCTTATCCTGAACACACTCCACTAACATTCTGTGGTTCAAGGGAGCACCACCTGTGTGTATCATACTACAGGACAATTACACTGGCTAGTACTCTCATAAGGAACTGAGTCTCCACATTCTTCTGCAATACATTTGACATTTTTCTGCTATCATCTGGCAAACAATAATAAAAATGGAATAATGATTGGTTAATATATTTTTTTGTCTATTACTGCAAGACAAGATTATTTTATAGGACTAAAACATGTTAATTAAGAATACCAGTAAAAAAATAAGTTTATTCTATTTGGCTAGACTCTCTTGGTCTTTAAATCTTCCTGCAAGATTTGAAACAATTCAGAAACTGTGTCTTTCAAATGTAATATCCACAGTAAAATCACATTGGATTGCATTAACTGGCCTGTACTTAATTTTCTCCACATTTTCTAATTCATGCACTTTGGAATTTTATTTTTCTAAAATATACCAGACTATATTTGCTACCACTATGAAGCCACATAGATAATAAAGAACAAATCACAATTATCAGATTACAGTAATACAACTTTCTGCCTTCCGTATTCTTTCTTTCTCATATGAATCAACAATTGAACATATGTCTTCCAGTTATTATTATCAGTTAACAAAGCTTGTTACAGTACTCTCAAAGCACACAATATTGCTTATCTCCTCATCGAGGTTAAATCAGCTAAAACTGAACAGGTTGCAAAAGATAACGCTTGTTTTCCCTACTCTTTCTTTACTCAGCTGGTTCATTCTTCATTAGCCTGAGTCGGCAGAGATAATCTAACACAATTTCTCCAACAGCATTTAAGTTTTCCTGTACTGCTGAAATAATGTCAGTTATTGTTACGTTACATCTGAAATAATATCTATTATTCCTAATATCTGTTGAAGCATGGAAGGCTCTAAAATAGCATCCCTACAAAGGAAAGTCCATCTTATCCACTGTGATTCAGGATGACACATACTTTGTTCAATTTTAAAGAGTAATCAAAGGTTTGGGCTTAAATCCAATTAGTGTACTTCAAAGAAGATAACGTCAAAATGCTTCAAATGGTGATTCTACTGTATAACACTGAAGCTCTTAACTTTTATGAGCCTCAGATTTCTGAACTATAAAATGAAAACAAAAGCACCTTGTAAAGCACATGGCAACCTCCTGCAGTAAGAGATTCTAAGCATTAAGCTATTACTAACTAGGCTAATATTCTAATGAGAAAATAAAATTGGAGGTCTTGGAAGTCATGTATTCACATCCGAAGAAGTATCTAGATGTCATAATAATTGTTACACTATAGACATATTGGACAGACATTTTTAATTGAACTTGATTGTAATCACTCAGAATGTCCTTATTTTTATGCCATCTAATCACTTATCTTTCTTCTAGCAGTCACCCTTACTGACCTCTGGCCCAGTGCGTAACAGAACATTATCCCAATTGCCACATGACTATTAATTCATAGAAAGTTTCACAAGCTTATGATCTGACCCAAAGCCAACAGAAATCATAGTTTTGCCAGAATTTGCCACTGATTTCTGCCCTGGACCAGGCACTGAAGATTTGGCATCTGTCAACATAAATTCCCTATGCTTGAGAAAAGATTTAAAGCGCACAGTTGAAGTTGACGTTTTTGGTAAGAAACATTTCCTGTACAAAAGAACATGCAGCCTGATTAAGGACAAATAATCACCAAACATCAGGACAACAGTTCCAGATCCTAGTTCCTTTGAACACAATTTAGAAAGAAAAAAAAGTTGGAAAAATTGATGTAAGAAAATGTTTCATTGAAGAATAGTAGTGATATTTGCAGAGGAAATCACATGAAAATGGGAAACCATGACTGAAATAAAAGGGACAAGAATGTTTACTGATGAAAATGCAAATGCAAATACAAGGGAAGGAAATAAATGGATCACTAAATCCAAAAGGATAAAGAAGAGCACACAAATGGGAATAATGAAAAACAAAACAGATGCTAATGGAACACTGAAGTCCTAGAGATGAAGATAAAAAGGTTTAATTTGATATAGCATTCAATGTACAGGCTCAAGAAGTGGGGCTCACCATTCAACATACAAAAGAAGATACTTCAGCAATAACATTTACAAAAATGCAGAAAGGAAAATGACAGGCAGGATAACATTGTGATAAGTAAGAGGATGACAGGATGTTGGGATAAGTGAGAATGGATCAATTCTGAAGCTACTGAAACAGAAGAACCACCGGAAATACATGCAGTAATAACCAAAAGTTAAGTAAGTTAACTTGTTATCATCTTTTATTTTTCAGATGAAAGCACAAATTAATTATAATATTGCTGTTCCATTCCTTGTCTTAACTTTACTGTTCAGTAACGAGTACATCTACGATGAGTTTCAGAGGAATAAGTGCATTGTCATGCGTCACCTTACTCAGCTTGGGCACAAATAAGCTAACTCGGGTTTTCTGACAGCAATTTATCCATACCAGCACAAAACTCAGAGCAAACTAACCACCTCGGTATTTATCCAGTCTCAAGATACTTTGGGCTGTGCTAACGTTGCTATGCAATCTAATTTGACTGTGCCTACACAAGAGGCAGCCAGCTCAGTGCAGGTATATCTGCATTTATGAGACCACTAGAGCATTGAAGATATTTCATTATACAGCTTAACAGAAATATAAAAGATATATGTAAAGTGTTATAGAAATGAAACAATATAATTAAATAAAAATTGCAAATGAGAAGAAAGGCAAAAAATGAACACAAATTTCAAAAAAATTATTAGTCAACCATTTCAAACTGACTGTGAACATAATTTCTAAAGCTTAGCACCAAAATGCTGAAAGGAAAAAAAAAAAAAATCTAGATGTATTATTCCTTGGCACAATATATTTTTATATGGCATTCATGAAAAAGACTTTGAAGTTTTACACATCAGAAATTTGACATTCATTTACAATCTTAGCAAAGTCTATTAAAAATGAATTATTCATAAAGTAGTACAGTAGCAACAACAAATATCAAAAACTTTTTTAAACAGAATAAATCATACTCCTTATGAACAAAAATTTATCTTACAGTTTCACATGAGAGAGAGAGATGTGATTCTACCAAAAATTGTTAAAATATAATAATAACCCTTAATATATTATGGTAATTTACCTTCATATTATGCTATTGTAGTAGATCCTGCAATTCCAGTAGCTGGCTAAAGAACACACAGTGATAATATATGGTTTGCTCCCAGTTTGTTTTCAGAAATACAAACACTAAATCAAAATTAGCATGCTAAAGGCTCAACCTAGAAGGCAATTAGGTTACTAAACGGAATCAATAAATGCAAAATTAAGCTCTGCGTGTATCAAAAATAATGTGTTTCCCACCTAATAACTTGCATCCAAATTCCTGTTAGGCTGAGCAAAATATTCTAAGATATTTTCTCCTAAAATCAGATAGTATCAATCTGAGAATAAAAATAGTTCTAGTTTATGCAGAAACACCTCTTCTGAAGTATGTTTTTCAATTAGTATTCTTTCAAAAGTACAGACCATTATGTATTTTAGAATGTTTTGTCTCTTGTTACATTACAGTGGCAGCTCAAACAAGCAAAGATCTTAATTTGGCTTGTTAACTTAGGAACAGCAGGCAGTTGAGAATTTTAAAACAATTCAGAGAACAACAAGAAGAGCGGAATCTATCTGAAGTGTATTCTAATTTCAGAGGTGGGAAAATAAAGTGGTAATCTTCTAAGTAATTTCTAAGGGATCTCTGGGGATTGCCTAGTCCACCTGGTCAGCAAGAGGTTGCTCCGTATTGCATCTACTCAGGTTTTGAATACCTCCATGGATAGAGACTCCACAGCCTCTCTGGGCAGCCTCAAACTTATTTAAAGAAAATATAAAACCACGACCATACAAAGGTATTCATTTATCTGGAGCTGAGAAGCAAGTAAAAGAAACATTGTTCTCCCAGTTAGTGCTGCCAAAGCCATGTACTGAGCAAATCAGCAGCACCACATGTTGCGTGTCGCACAGTAACAGAGAAACAGCAGCACCCGTCTGCTGTGCAACACAGTCAACGCACCTTTGAGTGCGGGACCTGCTGCAAACGTTTCAAATGTATTTTCTTTGCTTCGGTCCCTTTTCTTCTCTTCCCTTATTCTTTATAACATCCTTATTTGATCAAATCTAGTAGACACAATGCAAGATATGAAATTTCCTAAATTTCATTCATTTGGTTCACAGGAAACTGATGCAAAGCACTCTTAATATTTCTCAGACATTTTGCACTCATTTCACACAGATGAAATTTACTACAAAAGGTGCTAGTCAGTCAAGAACCATGTCTTTTGTGCTGCTGTCTTCTGCAAAACAGGGATAATATTACAGGTTATTGAACTAACTGAACAAAATACCACTATTTAGTCTAGCAGAATATTTCAACCTTCTCTCAGATGAAAACTAAGCCTTTCCAATACCTCTTAGCTTCAAAATATTTACTGTTCTGATGCCACTTTATCTTTTATTCTGAGTACAGCCATTTCTTCTGATAATCTATATAGCACTATCTGCATAAGCAGAGTAAAGAACACTTTTCTATTCTACTTCTGAATGGCTCTGATTTAAAAAGATGGAAGCACATAAACAGGACAGTGAAGGCAGAGACATACTCTGGGGAAACAGCAAGAAGAAGCATCTCTAACAAAATAAGCAATGCCAAAATTTTTCAACTGGTACTGCTCTTCACTGTATTTTCCCTGGGTTTGAGAGCCCAGCAAGATGAAATTCTGCAAGGGTGTTTGGCAGCTCTTCTTAAGGCTCAAAATCAGATAAAAATCTAAGGTACAGTTAAGGTCTGCACCGCACCCATCAGAAGAGATTGACCTGGACCTACCAATCACCAAAAACTAACACGATTCTCTATTTTAAGAAGCAATTATTCAAAGCAATTATTTCCTTAGTCAGTAACCGAAGAAGAGGTCACCTGTTACACTATAGAGTAACTATAGATTTATGCAAATCCAGGGATTTTATATGAGAAGAACTTTGCATCTTCTCATCAGTGACTTCCAGTGCCATTATAAAAATTTTTAAGTAAAGCACAACCTCAGACAGATTTTTCTTCGTACTTTCAACTGTCACATGCCTCTATTGTGTCACTATACCTACCTCTATACATTCATGAGTGATTAACTGATGCCACATTCATGTTCATATTAACATGTGCAGTTTGAAATAAACACAGCTGCATTTATGTCAATGATTTTATATTCAAATATATCTGATTATGCTGAAATAAACACAGCTGCATTTATTTCAGTGATTGTACATTCAGATAAGGATATTTGTTCAGTGTAATGTAATGTTCCTTCACACTGGCAGGGACATTGCTATTCTTTCTTGTATTTCCCTCTATCATTTTTCCAGATGGAAAATTCTGAACAGAGCCAGAAAATGGAAAGGGGAAAATTTATCTCAGAACCTGGTATATACGAAAATCCTTCTGCATATTCTCAAAAATGACTTAAACATCTCTGTATAAAGTACCTTTGTTGTTGATTTTTTTTTTTCATTCCTTCTCACTCAAAGAGCATACTTACAAAAATCCCACCAAAAACTGAAAGTCTGATGGAAATGTACATACCAGGAACGTATAGCACAAAATGTTGAGAGCGGATCTGCATCAGGTGTGTTTCTGGAGAATTGTTGTTAGCACACCATCTTCAACCACTATCTTCTTAAGAAAATTAGTTTGAATGGAAACAATAACTATAAGATTTTCCTTCCTATTATCTGATCAAACTATAGTTTGCATGATGTCAATTTTGGCTTCTAACTATAACCTGTAATCTATTTTTAGAAAATAATAAAAGATTATCATACATACTGAAAGTGATTAACCATTTAACCAGATGTATCTACCAGGTGAGATGAAGGTCTAGCCCAGAAACTGACAGAAATGGATCCCTAGAGAAGAGTATGGGAACAAAGCAATCATTTGAAGATACCTCCCCAGAATAACTCCCCAATGTACAATGTACAGTTTATGAACCTTCTGAGCTAGAGGTGGTGTCAGTGTTTAGTAGCACTCAACTGATTTTTCTTCCCTGGTCTTGTCAGTTTGGTTTTGGGTTGGTTTTTTTTTGCTTGAAAGCAGGACACATTTAAACTTTTAGCATCCACAACATCCTGCGGGAAAAAGCTCCAAAACTTAATTAAACCATATTTGAGGAACTATTCTCCTTTGTTTGCTTTCAACACATTAACTGCTAATTTCATTTGATGGCCCTTAGATTCTCTAAAAATAAAACAGGTAGGGAACCTGTTTTATTTTTAGGGAGAGAGGTTTTATTTTTAGGGAGAGAGTCCAGCGCAGAGCCACAAAGATGATTAAGGGAGTGGAGCATCTCCCTTATGAGGAAAGGCTGAGGGAGCTGGGTCTCTTTAGCTTGGAGAAGAGGAGACTGAGGGGAGACCTAATTAATGTTTACAAATATGTTAAGGGCAAATGTCATGAGGATGGAGCCAGGCTCTTCTCAGTGATGCCCAACGATAGGACAAGGAGCAATGGGTGTAAGCTGGAACACAGGAGGTTCCGCTTAAACTTGAGAAAAAACTACTTTACAGTGAGGGTGACAGAGCACTGGAACAGGCTGCCCAGGGAGGTTGTGGAGTCTCCTTCTCTGGAGACATTCAAGACCCGCCTGGACGCCTTCCTGTGTAAAATTGTTTAGGTTCCTGCTCTGGCAGGGGGATTGGACTAGATGATCTTTCGAGGTCCCTTCCAATCCCCAACATTCTGTGATTCTGTGAACCACTGTTTCATATTTGTTGACATTTTGAATAAGAATCATGATTTTATAGACCTCTAATATATTAT
Organism: Antrostomus carolinensis; assembly: GCF_000700745.2. Classification (NCBI taxonomy): domain Eukaryota; kingdom Metazoa; phylum Chordata; class Aves; order Caprimulgiformes; family Caprimulgidae; genus Antrostomus; species Antrostomus carolinensis. The sequence goes on from NW_010314313.1 coordinate 216,036, forward strand.
TCCTCAGTTATCTCTTCTCCAGACTAAGGATTCCTACTCTATTTGGTTGTTCCTTATACAGAAGCTGTTGAAAATGTGCCCTGAACTTATCCAATCTAAGATATTTCTGCTTCCATTTCCAGTTGCTTATTCTGGTCCCTCCCAGGTTAGTCAAACAGCAAATCAACATGTGTGCTTCTATACTAGCTGAGGAGATGCAAACATGTGGTAAGAAGCAGGAGGGAAAGGCTACGTCTTGAAGGTAGCATGGTAATCAGAAGATAAACTGACTGTGAATATTATGATTAGCACACCAACTACAATTAACATCCTAACTCTTTACTGATGCTATTATACTAATTCTTTTTGCATTGTCATTAGCTCCATAAGTCATTAATACCTATTTCCCACAAGTTAAGATACTTGACTAATGCTGTATTCGTTAGCTGGTATCACATCAACACTAAGCACTTACCCATCTGTAAAAATGTCTTCCATACTGTATTCTGTTTAGATATTTAAAAGGTTAATATTTAGTTCCATTTGCAATGCTGACTTAGCAAGAAAGAAATTAATTTGGCATTACAGCAGTAACATCAATTTCCCATGTAACTTTAGTAATGCATTTACTGGAAAGAGATTAATATCAATTCCATAAATCATTCACATGCTTTTTCCGGAGTTTGAGACATCTGAGTAATGTCATATATGTTAACTGATACCACTTTGTGCATGCTACATCCATTAATCTTTGCCTAGGGTCATCATTAAAAAACAACAACAACAAAAAAATCAATCTTTTCTTCTTAATTTTTTTGTGACTTCTCACTTGCAGTAGTCCAAAGGTATTGATACTCTGATAGAATAACACTGCTCTGAACTGGGAACAGATATTTTTTAAAAAAGGAAACATTTGTTAAATTATCCCAATAACCACTTAATGTCTTTATGCAAAATATGGCATAAATTACTGTCAACAAATAGGAAATAACTAAAAGTGTTTTTTATTAATTAGACACACATCGCTGCCACAAAAGTAAGCTGAAACCAGACATCATTTCTGAAATATTACATTGATTTTCATTTCTTTTGGTTCTACATTGCATATGAGCATTCTCATAGAATTGAAAGCCAAAAGACTCTACCTGACTTAGTGATTCTAGATATACATGACATATTATAATAAAGGAAATCTGGAATAACAACTACTTTTTGCTGTAAAACACAGTTTAGTCTATTTCTAAAAGTGTTTACACTGGAAGAAAGTAGATTTAAACACTTTTTGCACTTTTCATTTCTATTAATGTGTCATTATTACATTTGCCTGTATTGCTTTATTCCTGGTCTAGGATATCATGGTAGTGTCACTGAAACCAAGGTGAAGAAGGGTATTTCTGGTCACCTAAATGTAAACACACGCAGGATCAGCTTGTTTAACAATTTTGGAAGCATATTACAATAGTATATTAGAAGGCCAAAACACAACTATTTCCTAGGGTGGATTTCAGTTTTCCTTTGAATATGATGGTAACAGTATTATTTTAGGTTCCATTTTTAAACTTCTACAAACAAAAATGTCCATTTCAGAAAATGTTTTGCAACTCAAATTTTACAGTATTTTATTAATCACAAGTAAGACTAATCTCAGCTAATTTTAGCTGCACATCAAGTCTTAGCAACTGAGACATAGGCACCCCCGAAGGGCAATTCATCCTATATTATCGTTGCTTTTGTTAAAAAGATATCTTTCATGGTAAAGCTCAGTGGCCTATTTCACGCCTGTAAGTGGTTACAATGAGATCAGCGGAATTACAATCACTTACTGCAATTTTGAGTGTTGTGCAAAGTGTTGTATAAGTACATTATCCTATTTTTGAAATATTGAAAGATATTTAAAACCTTAACAAAAATGATACGAGGGTACTTTTCAGTCACATGAGATCTCTTAATACATTCTAAATCTTAAGTTTTTCCAACTGATTAATATCATTTGCAATCCATCAGCACTGATTTTTTTTTAATAAGTTTCTAATTCAAAATATTTTATAAACCTGCTGCAGGAAAAGACAAACTAATGTTTGTCAATCACTTTCACTGCAAGGTGGTGGAACATCAGTCAACATAATAATATGAGGTTTACAGTAATTGAGATTGAATCTAAAACTTTACAAAACTTTAATTACAACCTTTTGAACATAAACCACAATACACAAATTACCCAATCATTACATTTTTTCATAAAAAAATAAGAATTCATCCAAAGGATAGAAGATTTAATGACTCTTGGCGGAGTTCCACTTTTTGGTTGAAATGAGAATAAAAGCAGACGGCAGCTTCATTTCTAATTTCAAGAAACACAGTATTTTTTAACATTTAAACAGCATTATATTTGACTAACAAGCCAAAATATGTATTTTCAAAACCTTATAAAAAGCCCCTGTATTTAACAGTATGAATGCTGAGATTTACCAGCCTCTGTGAGCCAACACGGCTCCTTCAGTCCTCAAAAGTAATTAGAAAACAAGCAATTTGAGCCACAGGCAGCAGAAACTGTCAAGCTTGGGGTTTTTAACCATCGTCCCAACACATCACTGTCTACCACCTAAATCTAGCTTCCTCCCACATTCCCTGTGACATCCTACCAGGCAAGACAGAGGCACTATGGTTAATCCAGAAGCATGTAAAGGCCACAGTGACTAACCAATACACCCATGGTGACTGGCAAGCCAGAGGATACCAAGCAAAAGGAACAATATTTGAATCTCCCTCACATTCTTCTTCAGTGAAGCCACAGCCGGCAGCGTCCACAAAAGTTTTTCATATGCCAGTTCTCTGTATCAAGAGCCTGGGGAGGCCAAAGCCATAGCCATTTTGAGCCCAACTTGAAAGCACTCTGTGACAGAGCCAGGAAGGGAACTTGTGGCTACACCCAGCAAACAGTCTTTGCACAGTGAGAAAAAAGGTGCGGATGCCTCTGCAGGCACAGGTGTATTCTGAGCTCAGAGGAACTTCGGTCTTGTCAAAGCACTATAACCACTGCAGTGAAGATGGTTTCTGACTGGAAGGTATTTCTTACAAACTTTTTGAAGGTATTCTTCTGTACCAGTTGTAGAAATGCAGCCTGAATGCATGACAATGTGAGCCATGCTTTGAACCCTGCTAGAATAGGCATTGACAGACTCTAGTCTAGACAGTCCAAAATGAGGTATTTTAAAGAGCAAGTCATCCATATTGTCTGATGGCATCCTCTAGACTACTTCAAGAATCCAGCATTTAAAGTTCCTCCTGATTATATAAGTATGCAGGGAACCTAAACTGTTTCAACACTCAGAGAATCTAGCCCATCACCAGTGCTCTCATAGGACAGCATAAACTCCAATCTGTAGATTTCAGTCTTTACACAAAACCAAAGAAAAATATCCATGACCAAGAGCTTCTAACATTTCATGGTCCATTTCAGAGCTATAAGATACCCGCAGCTATGTTTCTAATACAATTCATTGTGTTCTGGCCTATTCAGCCATGCTTTGGGGCTTGGAAGAATATTGTCAGCTATATTTCTTTTCTCTGAATCCAGACATAAATAACACTTTTGCAGCCTGCATAAGCAATGGTCAGATCCCTGACGTTCTCATGTCTTGGGGTCAGTGCCAAAATTCATCCTCCCTTTTGCAGAGCCAGAAGATCAGACTGGCACTCTGCACCAAGGATTGAACTGGCATCAGTACCATAAGAATACTGGTCTCTTTTTAAGGATTGAGACATTTGCTTTATGTTTTCTTTGTCCACTTTGCAAAATACATGTGAAAGGCTTCATGTGTATAATGTAAAATTAATAAATTAAATCATTGTTACCTCATGCAGAAGCAAAGCTACTGCAGTTATGTAAGTTCCCATAAAAAAAAAAAAAACAACGCTGTTTTCCAGCACTGGAGGTATCATCTCCAAAAACAACTGGTACAGGGAAAAAAATCACTAAGCAAATAAAAATAAATCTTAGCCACAACGCAGAAGAGGCTGCTGACTAAATTGATGCCATCAGAAATAACATGCACTAAGCCAACACAAGACAGCAGGGGCACCTGGCTAAACTAAACTTTAAAGTAATTTAGATCCACACAAAACAAAGTGTCTGAAATAGCAGTTCACCTCGAGTATAAGATACCAGATTCCCTGAAGAACATTTTTACATCAAAATCTGACTCAATTAGGAAGAATTTCTTTGTATAGTGAGAGTGAATACACCCCTTTCCCCAAAGCATTATATTCTGCCAAATTGCCAGTTTTGCCAGAACAGATAGGATAAGGTGAACATTTGTACAGCACTGCATTGCTGCTAAACTGAATCTGTGTTAATAATTTAATGCATTAATGAATAATAGGAAAAGGAATTACAACTGACCAAATGTATATTTTTCAAATATGACATTTATTTCCTTTAAATTGGTCCTATGCGTAGATAACTGTGCTTCCATTTTTCCCTGAAACTAACTCATGTTTCTTGTGAAAATTGACATTATCCAAAAATTACATTGTGGTATGCAAGAAATCTGAATTTTCAGCAGTTTCTTTTATGATAATGATAAATTAATGTAAAAAGTTTCTTTTTGCCATATATATTCTTAAATATTAATAAAGATAACAAGAAAGATTCCAGTTAGAACACTAGCTTGAACTATGGGAAACACAAATTCAAATTCCTGACATACTTGCAAGTTGATAATTCTCTCTCCCCTTCACTCCTCTGTCTGTTATTTACAAGATAAAGGGTTCAACTGCCATTCTTCCTTTTCAGCAACTATTTATTTTACAGCAATGATTCTCTCACTAATATTAGATTCATTAAGTGTAAGTGAAGTGCAAGCTACAAACTGGTTAGGTAGCTCATCTGAAAAGGATCTAGACGCTGTAAAAGATCATAAATTTTGTAGAAGTCAACAGTGCAGTTCCATTGTGACAAAGATTGGACTATCACATAGCCAAAGTAAATAGATTGCACAGCATGTCATGTAATAAATTCTACATAGTATTGGCACCAGCTTATCTGAGTGTCATGTTCACCTTGGACCATTGCCTGTCAAGAAAGGCATGAAACAGCTGGAGAAAGACCAGAGGAAATAAAAGAATGACAGAAAATTTGGAAAATGTGACCACTAAGGAACTATTGAAAAAAATAGCAGTTACTTAACCTAAGGAGGGAAAGGCCAAGGAAAGATATAATAGCAGTTTTCCATTAAGTCAAAGAAGAAAGGAATAATCTGCTTTCTGTGCCGACAGGACTGGACAAGAATTAATGCATTTTTGGTAAGAACATTTCTACATAGAAATAAAATGTTTCTTATATTGAGCAAATTACAGCGTTAGAATGGATTGCTGCTTTCCATTGAAACTTTCCTCACTGAAAGCATCTGAAAAGGATAGATAAATATCTGTCAGGAACAGCAAAAATAGCGTATTTTGCCTCTCAACAACAGAGTGGGCTAAAAATAAATCCCAATGCCCATTTCAATTCTAATTTTTATGATTTTTTTGAAAGCAAAAAATCATTGACTTCAAAACAGAAAACTGGACATTGGTTTTCAGACTACATAAAAACACAACTCTCTCTCTCAAACAAATTCATGCTTGTCAACACTATTTAATGCAATAATGATAGCCATTACAAAAAATAAAGCATATTAAATAGCATTTATTCTGTATGCATTGATCTTTTTCCTGCTTTCTACAAATTTAATACTCTGTCTCTGTTCTGAAAGGTATTTACTTCCATTTCTGAAATATAAAATCATAGTCACTGAAAAACAGGTCTAGAAGGGAACCTTCAGTTTTGTCAGCCATTTCTTTCAAGAAAACATAGAATGCAGCCAAAGATAGGAAAGCCACTTATGGAATCACATTTAACACAACTTTTCTTTTGAAAGTAAGTCATCAAACACTCCATGGGTATCACTGTCCAGCCAGTTTTGCTCCATCCTAACATAGCTTCATTAAGACCAAGATTATTTGCAGTGAGAATGTTATATATCAATGTCAAAAGTTCTACTAAAGTTACATTAGATATAGGGTTATAATCACTATATAACTATTGTGGGTTTAAATTGCATTGTGTTTATTTTTAAAGATTTAATAAATCCTTACAAAACTTCAACTGTAAAGAACCTTTAATGCCTCTTAAGTATGAGAGATCTTAGATTTCAATTACATAAGTTTAGTAACAACATCATCATAACAGACAAAGCACAAGTTTTAGAAAAACCTATAAAACATGTCCCATAGCCTACTTCCTTCACCTACATTTAGGTCTATAAGATAACACTAACTTGGAGTCATAAAATTAATGTGACCTCTTTTCATAGAATCAGAGCATCATAGAATGGTTTGGGAAGGAAGGGACATTTAAAGATCACCTAGTCCATCCCCCCTGCCATGGGCAGGAACATCTTTCACTAGATCAGGTTGCTCAAAGCCCAGTCCAGCTTGACCTTAAACACTTCTAATGATGGGACATCCACAGCTTCTCTGGGCCAGTGTCTCACACTCTCATTGTAAAAAAAATCCTTCCTTATATGCAGCCTAAATCTACCTTCTTTCAGTGTAAAGCCATTGCTCCTTGTCCTGTCCCTACAGCCCTTGGTAAAAAGGGGTAGGGACTTCATCTTTCTTATAAGCCTCCTTTAAGTACTGAAAGGCTGCAATAAGGTGTCTCCAGAACCTTCTCTTCTCCAGGCTGAACAACCCCAGTTCTCTCAGCTTTTCTTCATAGGAGGGGTGTTCCAGCCCTCTGACCATTTTCATGGCCCTCCTCTGGACTTCTCTAACAGACCCAGGTACTTCTTGTAGTGAGGACCCCAGAGCTGGATGCAACACTCCAGGTGAGATCAATTTTATAACCTGTTCTTTGAAAAAAGCAATTCCAACAGGATATTACCAATTTTAAGGTGCTACTCGGAGAGCATCAATATGCTACAGTATAAATGTTATATACTACTGTTTGGATAATAGGAGAGGATAGATTTTAGCATTAATAACAATTTCTTAAAATACCCAATAATCAGTTAATTTGCTTTGACCAGTTAAGGTGCTCTAAGCAATTACTTGGCTGACATATAACACAAGATAAAGTGAATTTACATGTGACGTGTACACAATATTATTATCATTTTTGCTAATACATCATCATAATGAGAAAGTAAATGAAGGCATTAATTTTATTCATATTTGTATTTTGAAGGTGACTGAATATGCAAAATAACATCACAGTCTCTTCATACTGCAATGTAAATAAACACAGTATTTCAAATAGCATCTGCCTCTATCACATGCTATTATTGTCAAAGTATATAAAGTACTAACACTACCTTTGAACTGAATAAATGTTTTAATTTAAAAATATAATTAATTCAGTTGTTCAAAAACTGGAATTAAAGCATCACGCAATGATTCACTTTACTTCACAAATAATTTGATGAGTGCTACTGATCCTTTTCATTGCACAGCAGCTTAGCACAATAAAGTAAAATGCTCAGCTTGGCCAACTGATTAATTTCATAAGCTATTTTCTGATACAAAAATTCACAAAACCATAACTATTACAGAATAGCATCCAAAGTATTTTTAAAAATACAAAACTATTGTCTGAACCTTCAGAGACATGTCTTAAAAATAAGATACTCTTTATTATTCACTGCATCATTTACACCTTTTACATAATGTAATCAAAGGATTTAAATAACTCAATTTAATAGTTATCCAGGAACTGGCAGCCAGTATTCTACCCTGAGTGACGTAACTCTTCATTAAAAAACTCATTTTACATGACACTGTAGCAGTTTTGGCCTTACCAGCACCTCTCACAGAAACCACGCTGAAAACTATAGTTTATCCTGAAAATGCTTTTTGTACATACAGTGTTAACAGTGCTCTGTAGGTCTGTAAACCAATAGATTTAAGCTAAAAATCTGGAGACGCACATATTTGTAACACAAAAAATTAAGTATTGCTACATATTCATATGTATATTTATTTACTTACATACTCCACACATACAATATATATTAATATGTATATTTATTTACTTACATATTCTACACACGTATAAACCTATATTATTAAAAATATTCTTTAAACTAATATGCTAAATATAACTCTTGTAAAAACAATTTGCAGTAGCTTCCTAATGTTTAATTCTGCCTCTGTTGACATCAGAAGCAGAACTTCCATTAACCTCTGCAGTACAGAATTAGGCCACAAGAAGCACAAAGAAATATATTTAAAGACAGCACATAGGTGTTTGTAAAATCATCTAACTGTGCAAGAACAGGCGTGGCACTTTATGAGGTTAACTTCCCCAGCAAACTTCCAAATTAAATATTAAAATAATCTACTTAAAATACTACATCTTTGATTAGTAGTCTACAAATATTGTATATAATAATAGAATAAAATCCAGTTATGTATCTACATGTGGTAAGAAATGGACCTAAAGAAATGTACATTGTGGGTAACAACAAAATTCAGAACCCTTTTTTACACTTCAGCAGTCTGATTTGTCACATGCTGACTGAATTGAATCAGTAAGTCAAGTAGCATTTAATGCAAGTCTTCTTTAGAATTAAGACACTTCTTATAAAGATGAGTTATATAGCTAAAAGTGTTAATATATTGCCAACTCTGTAACATAAAATAATGATGAAAATGCTTACCACTTTCAAAACAGGAATCAAATACAAGATGTCCTTTTTTAGGCTGTCCACAATAACCGGCTGGGAGAACAGTGTACTTGCTCACATTCCCTGCTATGATATCATCACTTCCTATGGCACTACCTGTTGCAATAAAAACAAACAAAAAAAAAAAAAGCATGAACATAAACCAAAAAACTATAAAAACCAGTGGAAGGATATTCCCCCACAGAATCATAGAATCATAGAATAGTTTGGATTGGAAGGGACCTTAAAGCTCATCCAGTTCCAACCCCCCTGCCATCAGCAGGGACACCTTCCACTAGACCAGGTTGCTCAAAGCCTCATCCAGCCTGGCCTTAAACACTTCCAGGGAGGGGGCATCTACAACTTCCTTGGGCAACCTGTTCCAGTGTCTGACCACCCTTACAGTGAAAAACTTCTTCCTAATATCTAATCTAAACCTCCCCTCTTTCAGCTTGAACCCATGAAATTTGCACTGTTTAACATATGCACCAGTAAATGATGTCTTTCTTTTCAAAGTTTATTTAAGAATTTGGATATAATCACGGCATTATACGTTAAAGCTTCTCTAAGTAACAAACCACACGGCCTGGTTTCTTTCACATCATGTCCTGTGGCTGAACACTCTCGTATGCAATAGTCTGATGCTCATCTGGATCCACCTCTTTTCACTGGAGTTCTCTAAAACAGATAATCTGCATAGATTCCCCAGAACTGATCTCCTCAGTAGCATCTTCCTCACTATGGGCATTAATGGGATCTTTTTCCTCTATTCTGCTGCCTATTTTCATGCATCTTAAATTAACTTAGAACCTTTGAGACTGTTAAGTCCCGCTCATATTTGAAATTTTAAAATTATTAGAAGGGAGAGACATACACTCACAGAGGTATGTGATTATCTGAGCCTTGCTTGCTTAGGAAACAAAACTCAGAAAAATAATTTAAATAAAGAAAAAATTAAATGTGGGGTTTATTTCTCAATAAAATATGTGAGGTAATAAATTTTCTATACAGTGGCATGATTTTTGCCAAAATATATCAGTAGTGTATAAGTTGAAAGCTTTACCCTTTCAGTCAAATTATACTGTCTAACAAATTGCAGTATGTAAAAACAATTTTCCAAACAGACATGGAATAACACAGTGATTATTTTAATTTGAGAAATGTAAAAGCAAGTTAATATTTGTATATGATATTATACAGTAATATTATAGTATAGTGAAAGAAATACACAATAATATAACTAGCTGTTGATTCTTCTGACATTGGCTCAGCATTTTCTTCACTATTACTGTTTGGACAACTAATACTTAACAACAGAAAAACTATTTTCTGTGTTACAGAAAACTATAAGAAATGTGTATGTCTTCAAGTGCAGAAGGCATGTGATGGAATAATGGGATGATAATATCTTATTTCACTCTGATAAATAGGGCTACTAAGGCTTCTAGAAATAGACTTTTGGTCTATACCGATTTTTTGACAGTTAAATGGGTTATGGGGGATGATGAATGTGACATAAAGCTCAATTTGTTTTATTTTTATATTGAAAACTATTTCACACAAATGTTACAAGCAATTCATACTGGCCCTGAATGATGAAAACAGCTTATTAATTAAAACTGACCTTTCCACACATAAATGTATTCCACCTCTTGAGGCAAAACACCTTAGCTGAGGTAACAAATTATTTATTAGTGACACCACAGTTAAAGGGTCTGTCAGGCTTTCTATTATATACCCATATTTTCAGAGGTATATAAATCCCAGATTAAAAAATATGTATCCCCAGTCTTCCCAGGGAAGAAATTTGAAACTTACTTTCTTTGAGAAGTACTACAATAGAACAAAGAGAATTTAGACCTTTTCTTACTTTATCATCATCCAAAAAGTTACATATTAAATAATGCACGCTATTATTTTTTAGCAAAATTATTATTTGCAACCTCAAATTTATTTGGTTTAGACTGAGTAATTACCCACAGACAGCAATCTGCAGCATTTAAACTGTTTTCTTTAAATGTAAAATTGCTACTTATAGCTTTAGCTAGATGTTTTTTACCAGCATGGTGACACAATTTGCTTAAAGGCTGATAACACCAGAGGCAAACTTAGACCTGGACGGGGCATCTGTGTATCTGTATGGCCATGATTGTGTCCCTTAATACAAATCATCCCTCTGCATCATGCAACCTGTAATTTAGAACAGCAACCACAGAAAAACCATATCTTCAGTTTCAGTTCAGTGCCACTTTGATTAAGAGCCCCCACATATACCTGGCACAGGTAAAGTTAATCGTTTGCAATCTGACATATGGAATCAAGGATACAAAGAAAAACTTGGGGAAAACCCGTCCATCTCCACCAAGGATGCATGAGCTGCCAGGGACCAAAGTGAACAAATGGGAGGCAGGGAGTTAACTGAGTAGAGCTATAAGAAGACTGAACTCCTCCTGGTAAATGCTCACTTGTAAGTCTCAGCTAAAAGTAATAACCTTCTTGTAATTCTTAAAGGATAGCTGGGAAACACCGTTTTGATAAAGAAACTAGAAAAGATTACATTCATAATACCGTCACCATAAGACAGTGCAGGAAAAGCAGGCAGAAGACAGAGCTACATCTCCCTTTCCACCTAACTGACAAATCAGAAATCTGCCAGTGGAGTCTTTACATGATGCAGAAGGAAGCTGTCAAGTACCTGTGTCCGAGCAAAGTTTCCGTCTGCTCCTCCTGGCCTAATGTAGCCATTCAGGAATGAGAATAAATCATTAAATAGCTTATAATTCACAGGCATTTAATAATCTCTCTTATGTGTTCTTTATTACACAGTATTTTGAATATTCAGAATATACTGTTGTTAGATTTTGAGTTATATTATCTTTAGTTAATCTCCAAACACACAAAACTGCAGTGGCTGAACTTCACGTTATTATATAGCACAACAGCATTATGTCCCTTCTGGCATGTTCTCCTTGGGCGACAAAGAAAAGGCCAGACTACTGTCCAAAACAGAGCCTGCATTGCTGTATTACTAGGTTATAAGACATGGCTTCATGCTTGTCTGTTCAGCAGATGCAGTGAGTGTTGCTGAGAACACAAAACCATCTTCAGATGGAGAGAACTATTACACTGTGCCATAAGTCCTCTGGCCAACAGATACTCTCCTCACAACTGGGGAGCCCTAAGTAGATTTTCCTGACTGAAGGCAAAGATGTATGACAGAACCTTGTAGGGAAGGGAAATAGTACTTCAATCTGAAAGAAACTGAAAGGGAAAGAAGAGAATTAACTGAAGTACATTCTGCACATTACACTTAAGGAGATCAGATTCTCCTTGGAAAAAAGGTTAGATAAGACAAGCAAAGGCAAAAGTAACTTAGCAAAGACATTTTCTCAGACTGTAGGTCTTATTTTGTCAATTATTTTTCTTATAGGTTGTATGACACATAGCTATTTTATTCTAATTCTTCATAGCTTAAACCCCTGAAGTCTCCAGTAAATCCCTAGGATTTACTTTTACCACAGTATTAAACTTTAATGGCAATTTTCTATCAGGTATAAAATCTGTAGGCATCTGGAGTCTCTGTAAGTATATAAGATTTTAAAATAAAACCTGGAGAGCGTCTTCTGTTATCTGCATTCATCACTATTGTCATCATGGATATATTTCGCATCAAACTAGTGAAAAGGAATGGAATCAGTTACAGGAGACCGTGAATTCTTAGGAGGAAGAGTTTGGAAGCTTCCAGAGCTTCTTGTTATTCTTGAGTTCAAAGGGTAAAGTCAAGATCTTCTAATTTAGGCAAAGATTAAAACAGTAGTTGCTACAATAAACATCATGCAAATTTAGGTACACTTTCTTTAAAAACTGCTGTTTCTAGAGGAAGCTACCTCTTTAGTAAATAATAGTTACACTTTGAATTGGGTAAACAACAAGCCCAGCTTCCAGCTGTGACAGACTTCAGAATCCATGGAGTTAGCAGCCAGCAGCTACCCCCATGCTACATTAGGTAGGAGAGCACAGCTACATTAAAACAGTCATAGAATCTTACAGACTGAATTTGCCTGGAAAACCTGCATCATTCTTATAATCAGACTCACTGCCTAGGATAGTCAATTAGAAAGGTAAGGTAACATTAAAAGATATGATAACTGCAAGTGAACATTGTAGAAATCTTTCTTTAAGTATTACAAATGTCATCCAGACACCCCTCTTTCTGTTACGAGATCCTTATTTTAAAACAAAATTAGGATATATTTTGCTACTGAAAATTTCTAGTATAAAGATCTAATAGCCAGATTCCCACCATCCAGTGGCCAAGAAAAATTTGCAGGTATCCTGGCAGAGTTTCATCAGCCTTGAGCAGTAAACCCACACAAAGAAGTGAATCTGAACTCTCAGTACAGTTTGCAATAAACAAAAATTCACTCAGATGACCAGTGATAACTCCTATTAGCTCCTAAATATAACAAGTCTCTAGATGAACATTGCTCAACTCATGTTTTGGACAAGTAACACTTTCAGAGGATGTGCCAATAACAGTGTCTTCTCCACCAATCAGAAAACTGCAAGCAGTGTAATTTTAGCAAAATTCTTTTATATCTGCATTTGTAGAAATCTGTAGTCTTAATAGCTGATTATGTTATCCTGTTCTTTTTTAAAAAAATAAAAGCTTTTATACCATTGTCACTAGGCTTCAGCAACACTGATATTCAGGAAGACTTGCTATTTCCACTATCAGCTCTGAATGCTCTATGGACAATCTAAAAATCCTACAGGTAGCAGCAGGCAGGAACTTGGAATTCCAGCTCCACTAGCTTAAAAAATGCTAAGAAAAAGAAGAAAACTGTCATTTTGATCTTCCCAGCCATGTATCCTGCAGCAAGGATTGGGCATGACCCTGAGAATCTAAACATACTGCAGTGTTGTCAGTCTGAAATGTACTTAATTCACAGTCACCATGATCTGAAAAGAAATTGAAGAAATTACGTTAAAACTACAAATCCCAGTGTTTGGGAGAATACCCAGCATGGTACCAACCACACCTGCTGCCTCACATGCAGGTACTGTGCCCATTCAGTCACCAATATCTATTTCAAAGGTCAAGTAGAACAAGGAAAATGTTGATTGTCACAGACAGCATTCTCATACAGCTTGGTGTAAGTCTAAAAAATAGTAATGTTGTGTTGTTATGTAGAAACCAAACTTGAGATAAAGCATTTTTAAAGTAACTGTCTCTTCAATTGCTTTCCTCCTACTATTTGACCAACAGACTAGTTGTCAAGAGTCTCTCTCTGAACTGCAAGAAGATATTTATATCCAAGAAAACATCTCAGAATAAAAGACAAGTACAAGTTTAGCAGAGATTATCAGGTAAATTCTGAGCTTTGCAAAGGTTCTGAAAGTACTCAGAAAAATAAACTGCAAGCTCCCTGCTATGGACTTGAAAAAGCTTCTGACAAGTTGCATAAATAGGAAGGAAATATCGTTTGGGTTTTTTTTGGGGGGGGGTTTTTTAGTTATTGAGCAGACAACAGGCAGCCCAAAGATAACCAGGAACAAAAAAGCACATAAGGTGCTTATCCCAAAACCAAGCCATCACCTTACTGGCTGATCAACTATGAAAAGATTATGAGAAACCTCCACTGCCTGGTCCATTCAAAAAAAAACTAGATTCAGACAGAGATACAATTATCAATCCAAGGTCAATTATAGCTCCTTTCCAAAATCTAGTGAACACTGAACTGAAGACAAGATCTGGAAGACAAATACCACTCTGAACAATGATTCCTCACTCCCAGTGGCTGGTATTGTCTTATAAGTTTACAGGAAAAGAAAATAAGTCAACTTGTGTTTAAATATATTCATTTTATATGTAATATTTGTTTCCAATCTTTAACCTAAAAGCATAACTTCAAGCTTTACTTCCAGAATATTTTTTTATTATCTCAATGTGGGCTACCTCCAAGAATATACATTCTTGTCAGAGGTAAATTGAAATGGAATTTTTTGTATCACGTTAGTGAAACTCATAATGTCCAAGAAGGTATGAACAGTTTTTCCTCACAAAAATTTAAAAAAAGCAATTAATGCTTTGAATTCAGTAAGCAAGAAAAAAAAAATCCATTACTCTCTTTTCTGTGCTTATAATCTCTAACCAAGCTACTAAAACACTTATCATCAGAAATTAGAAAAAAAAACCCTGAAAAAAGTAGTGCCAAATACATTAACTGAAAATATGTTTATTTAAAAACATTGCAAGAATCAGTTAATTTAATCTGATATACAGACTTATTCTTTAACATGTATTTGGCATCATGATAATATCAAAGATATCACATGAGGCAACAGTTGCTATAGTAGCAATACTTCTTTAAACAAAAAACAGATCAAACAAAAGCATAAAACATATATATTGTAAACAAAAATATGATGCTTCACATACATCCCCAGCTAGCAGAGGAAAGAGTAAATAACAGCTACCAAGCTCAGCTAGTCCTCAGAGTCGCATCTGCAAAAAGGAATTGGATCAGCAAGTCCATCCTCCCTGGGAGATAAGAAATGGCTCAGAGAATTGGGTCTGCACATGAGTAATAGGAGACACTGCAACACCCGTTGAAGAGTGCTTAGGAATTCAAGTTCTGGGTCAGCAAAAGACCTTTTGGAGGTGTTCCTACCAAGCAAGAGGAAATTCTATGTCTAGGAATTCTGAGGCAGGAAACCATTCTGAGTTCAAACCATTAATTACTCTTTTATTTTCTTGAGGAAAAACGCTTCCTACCTGAAGAGTTAAAGCAGATCCTTTGTGTGGTACTACAGAACTTCAATGGGACAAACTTATTTTCCTAGGGTCCCGTGTAGTTTTTGAAAACTCTAAACAATTGATTTCCCAAAGACAAGGAGTGTATGTGACCTGCAAAAAACACAGAGTCAAAACAGGCAGACAATTGTAGGGTTTGGAATTGTAGTTGGTAGAAAATGCCAGGTAAGAGCAAAAGCTCATGATACTGCCCACAAAACTGGAAAAAGAGGTTGATGGTTGAAGTCACTCACCAGTACTCACTCGTGCTATCCTAAAATACTGTAAATATTTCCCATGCCACCTAATCCTGAAACAAATCCACTTTTATACACCTGCCTTTGTATTATATGTGGAGAAGGATGGAAAAAGTGGGAGAAAAATAAGGGAAAGGTTAATGGATGTATGCTATGTGTGTATCCATATACACACATACATGCTAGGTATATACCCATGTTTCAACACCTGCCCCAGGTATGAAGCTTTGATTTAACAAAAGCAGGATCTCTAGCTTAAACTTTCAGATATATTAATGACACACATGTATATATTATGTATTTCCAAAAACCTTTCTTTGACAAGGTTTTTAAACGCAGAATGACTACCTGCAAAATGCTTACTAGAAGACATTTCTGAACAACCTCAAAAAATAGCACCAGCCGAAGGACATTGACTCAGCTACAGTAGGTGCAGAACAAAGTTTAACTTCCATGTGTAATACTTCAGGTTTCAAGAGAAGGTATGAAAGAGATTGACTTAACCCATACTTACACTCATACAGCAACAGAGATCTGGCCTACAGACTACATTGATCATTTCCCTCCTATGCAGTAAAATAATATTTTATAGCAAAAACTGTTTTCAGTATAAGAACATTACCTCCTCCATGGCTTTTTTTCCCTTTATCTGCACTGTATATTCCAGAATAATTTTTTTTTTTTTTGAGCACAAGATGTGATTAACCAACAGTCAGATTACGACATCCTAACCAGGAGTGAGCACTATGCAAATCAGCTGGTCTTTATCCTACAAGAACAGCATAATTAGAATTGGTTTAATGACAGCATAATTGAATGAAGTCATGACAAAATACATTTCTAAATTAAAAACAACTCATGTTGAGGCAAGCTAAATGCTACTAAAACATCTGATAGGTAGCAACCAATGCAATGACCCTGACCCATGACTGTGTAGCCTTCAATGACTAATAAAGTTGAAATCTCTGTAAATTAACAACTTTGTGTATTTATTTTCTTTAGGAGCAACTGATTCTCAGCTGGGAAACAGAAAATTATTCAATAAGTAATAATTATTCCTGATATAACAGAGAAGTAGGTTTATTTCAGCTTTCTCTAAAGGCCAAGGTTTGATTTATTTGAATTGTCCCAGGTTTCATACTCCCCAGTCCTGGTTACCATGTTCAATACGTTTGCCCACAAAAGGCATCTCCTAAAGGTACTACATGTGAAGCACTAGGGAAGGCTTTCAAGAGTATTGGCAAGATCAAGTAAGAAACATACAAACACTGCGTTTTCTGTTTATGAAAATTACCCCTTCCACATCAAACTCCCAGCACTTTTAATGTCTTAACATGCTTTCTGATTGAACAGAGGCTTTCCAGACTTGTATTTAAAAAGATGTCTATGCCCTATTTTGGAAGACATGAGCTTACCTGCTGCAATCCCAGCAAGGCCAAAGGAAGCCAACTATAGTTGTGATACAGCACCTGAACTAATAAGCTACATCATGGACATTATTTCAGGTTCAGCACTGAGGTAATACAGCTGTGCCTTCTAATTCAGATCAGGCATTTAGCTGGTTCTCAGGTGTTCTCCAAAAGCAATCAGCCTGGTGAGCCTCAACACAGCCCAGCTGCAGTACTACACCATACCCCCTATTCAGAGGTATTTTGATTTTTCAATATCTAAAGTGTGACTACTGTGAACCTGTTGTGGATGCAGCTGTCCAAAGAAAAATATGTATTTGGTTATCACTAAGTCTAGTGTTCAGGAGACTTGAATTCAGTTCCTGATTCAACGACTAACATCTTTATGCTGGTAATGAATCCTTATCCAGAGGAAACCAAGCTTTCCACGAGGGCTCCACAGAGCACAAAATCCTGTGGGGAAACTCAGCAACAGTTTTGCATAGCACCATCTTTCTCTTTAAGATCCTGTACTCCACAAATGATTGGAAGAGAGGTAATTGCACACTGCTACAACTGCTTGGGCTATTGTTAGGAGTGTTGTAAGTGAAAACTGGGTGACGTTAAGTTCACTGACCATTTCTATCATGTGTATTATGCACCATAATTCATGCATCCTCCTTAGGGTTGAACTTCTGTTTTCCCTTGGCTCCTGGATATGTGTAATTTAAAGACATGGGTTTACCTTTGTTTCCTCTTTACTCTTTTTTGAGAGGTAGGCATGTCTTCTGCAAGTGAATTTAAGTCAGCAGTAGTTTCAGACACAGTTAATTTCTTCACTTTGGACTTAAAATCTTCTTGACTACTACTTATTTAAAATAATTTGGGGGTTTTAGTACTACTTCTGGAATACTTTGTTCTATGAGGTTGCTGAAATCAATTACACTATTAATTACTGCTATAATTATAATTATTCATTAAAACAACTCTTTCAACTTCTTAGTTGAGAATGGCATCTTTCCCCCTACGTTCCAAAACAGTCCATTCCAAAAAGTAGTATTTTAAGCCACTGATAATTTCCTCTATCCAAGCACTGCCCACTCACATTGCTGAGTTCACTCTTTAGTTAAGAAACACTTGAATGTGATCTAGTATTGCTTGTAAAATAATTACATCATTGCAGTGTTTTCTTTTATTCACAAAGCACCGTATAGCAAAAGCTTTAAATATTGTTTCAGAATTTCTAACATAAAAATGTCAGTAGAGCAAACTTGATCTGTTAACTCTCTTACATCAGCAACATATCACCAGGAATTTAACTACAGAGAACGCTACAAATACACCATATTCAGCAGTTTTTAACTAAGCAAATGTTAAGTTGATACAATATTTATAGGAATATGAAACGCATACAAAGTATTTCAAATATTCAGAACACAAGCCAAACTTCTACCTACAAGAAGGCTTACATACAGAAAGCTCTGAGATCAAATTACTGATTATTTATACTGCTTAGCAATAAAATAACCAGCAGATACCTGGTGTTCTGTGTAGCTACAAAACATCTGTCATTCTGCAGTGCTACAGACTTTGGGTATAGGTAAGTAGTACAGAGGCAAGTTTATCTCGCGATCCTATTTTACATGGACAGTTCCCCTAAAATAATGCTGCTGCCTTTAGATTTGTACAGGTTCTTTGAGGAATTTTTCATTAATCAAGTGCATCATAGTACCTCATCTGCATTATATACACATGTAAACATGATAGTCGCTTGATAGGTGCTACCCAGCTCTGAGGTTTACTGTAATCGCACAGTAACTCTGCTGCTTATTGCAAATGAAAACACATCAGTAGACCTGTAATGAATCCAGCTGGGCTTTCTTTGGAATGGTTTCCTGCTGCTCTGCTTTGGTGATTCATGGGAACTGACGTTCCACTTGCTTTTGCGGAGACTGAAATTCAACACATTTTTCAAGGTGGTTATGAACCAACATGTAAAAGCAAACTCTTGCCAGTTCTCACTCATGATCGTGAGTTCCACTGTTAAGTAAATAGCTCTATGAATTAGCATAGAAGTGAAAAAGTTAGATAGCTTATTTATTTAACAATAAAAATGTAAGACAGCTACTTTCTTCTGCCACCCCTGCTTCTGCACTTGATTTTTGACACAATGAATCTACAAAATCAGCCAGTTAACCATACTGAGAGAATAGGGACACATATGTATATTAGAAAACATACATATCGGACTGTGTATGTTCTAGTCTCTGACCTTAACACATTACTTATCCTAAAATAGAATCAATCATGAAGACACTTTACTATACACACATATACATCAAACTCAGTGCCAAACATTTGCAGGATCAGGGCCCTAGATTTAATACAGAAGTCCACATCTCTGAATTTGCATAGCCTGTGACAAAATGAAATTGAAGTCACTATTATTATTTTGGAAGAGTAGAGTTTTCCCAACCATTCTGGCATACAAATAGTAAAATTACTTCAAAATAACATATTTAAAAATCTAAAGTTAAAAAATATAGCACTTCTTAAATTACAGGTTTGGCCTCTGTGGCAATGTCAAGAAAATTATGAGTTGTGGAGACAACGTGACAGGGAAGCTGGGACAGATGTGTGTGATAACCGGCTCCCGATTACTTGTAAATTGGTTTACCTCTATTGTAGATTAATTGCAGACACAGCTTGAGCCTGGAAGAACTTATTATCTCAGGTACAATGCAATCTAAACATGGCAATTCTGCATCAACGCTCTGCGTGCCAGCTACTTCTGGGGATTACTTGAGAAATCTGAGCTGGTTTCTACAGAATCACACAGTTCTGGAGAAGGGGAGACAATCAATCCTCCAGAAACAAGAGTGATGTAGCATGATGCATACATCAGGGTGGGTGTGCTGGAGCCAGTCTGCATCCAGCAGCACTACTCTGGATCTGAGTGACATTAACAGCAAATATCTGTACCAAACTCCTCTTCACGTCCTGTAGCACCTCACTTACCCAGGGGCTGATGACTATACAGTCATTCCACTCTATTGCTTTTGTCCCTAAACAGGTGTTGCGGGAGGGAAGAAGGAGGAAGGAAAATCTCTGAGTGTAGACAAGTTGTCCATTTCTCTTGTGAAAGATGACAGCTACTGTTACTTGCTGTCCCATTTCATAGAATCACAGAATCATAGAATGATCGGGGTTGGAAGGGACCTTAAAGATCATCCAGTTTCAACCCTCCTGCCATCAGCAGGGACACCTTCCACTAGACCAGGTTGCTCAAAGCCTCATCCAGCCTGGCCTTGAACACTTCCAGGGAGGGGGCATCAACAACTTCTCTGGGCAACCTATTTGGAAAGCAGGCTTATGCTGCAGGTGTAAGTTCCCCAGTCCTGTTAGTGGCCCCATGTGGAGATCAAGTCAGTTACATTTTAACACAGCAAGAAGACTTTAAAAACTATTTTAATAAGCATTATATGTATAAAGCTGAACTTCAAAAAACAGAAATGCTATGTAGGCCATATAATGCATTCTGAGGTTGATCTGGTTTTATGCATGAGACTTCTGCCTACTAAATACAGTAACAGAAACACTAAAGAAACTTGCAGAAACTTCTATTTTACAAATTTCAGTATAAAACCTATTAAAATTCTCAATATGTCTCATTTTACTTTTTACAAATTCAAAAACCTCCTCTCACAAGCGCTAATAATTAATAGGGTGCTTTGAACTTCACTGAAAGAAAAAATGTTGGGAGGCTTGAGGTAAGTAACTTTCAAACGCTTTGATTAGTTGTCAAATAAAAAGCTGTTTGAAATATGGCCAGGAAGTGGTAAACCATTAAGCAGCAGCAACTGGAATACCCAACACATTCCTATTTCTTTCTTTCTTTTTCTGAAATCATATATTCTGGCTGTATAAAGCCTTCATTAGTATTTCTCAGGTCTCCTTATATGGCAAATTATGTAATAGAAATATGATCAAAGCTGTAAGTACCAAAAATATATTAGCAGTTCTTCTTCAGTGAATTCTTCTAGTGGGGATTGTTTCCACCAGATAGCTGAAGAAGTTGGAAATTAGTTGAATATCAGTCAACTGGCACCAGAGTATAATGATTATTACAATATTTTTCTGTAGCAACTACAGTTAATTTCTATATATCACTTCAATGAATATTTCAACTTAAGCAGTAAAAACTGCAGCAGTTAGTGGTCTTACAGCGCTTCAAATCTACAAACAAACCTTTCTCTAGCATCCTCTGGACTTCTAATTGCTTAAAGTAAAATGTACCAATGCTGTCAGTAAGTTCTGGCAAATGTGTTTGTTGAACAAAACACACTTTAGATTTGTTTACAAATACATCCTGCAGCATTTTATAAACAACTGTAAATAGCTCTTTATGGTGTGTGAACATCTGCAAGTCTGGGCCCAGCACCCTGACAGTTTTCCACTGAGTTCTGAAATCTCTTCATGCTGACAGGAGGACGTACCAGGCAGATCCCTTTCAGCACCAAGACTGCCGTGTCTTTTCCCAAACACCGGAATTCAGCTATGCTTACAGGCTAGCAGTGTATATTAGGATGTAAGCTACAGTGTTTATACACACTTGAAAATTCAGAAATAATTTAAGAAAGGACAATTCAACTGAATAAATTAAATTTGCCTGGAAGACCAGAAGTAGCACTGATGTACAGTGTTATTTTAAATACCAAGATTAAATAATATTGTTAAAGTAATTAGCTGGTTTCTCCTATTTTCAATTTCCTCATGATAAAGCCAGTGAATGAGAAGTTACAGTTATCAAAAAGACCTATATTTAAAGACAAATAAATTAGGTTGTCTTATTTAGATCAGCTTTTTATTTAATAATTCAGGCCACCTAAAAGAAAGTAGTATGTTCCTGATACAAGAATGTGTTCATACCATATGTGATTAAGTATTTTTAAAAGAATAAATATTCTTTTTTTGAAAGAATAATCAAAACCCATCTTTCAGAACAGTCTAGCTCAGCACTATCCTACTAAAATCAATTAGAAAACACTATAGAATTTGCACAGCTATTCTATCAGGCCCTCCACATGCAGACCTCAAAAATAACGATCTCCACATCAAGTATTGTAGAGATGTTAATTACTACGCAAACTTTAAGTAGGTGTTCCACACACAGCAGTGGTTTGAAGCTCCCCTCCCTGAAGCCACCTCAGTCCGGCTCTGAATGCTTTGGAAAATTCTAACCATTCTAAATATGAAATGTGACTTAACATCGCTCTGCAAGGAATCCATCATGACACAAAAAACTACACATTCAGCTGGGAAATCTGTTTGTTCCGATAACAAGGATCTTTGGTCTAAAGACATATATTTATATCCTGTCCAGCAGTGTGAGTAAATGCCTTTATTTTGCTTTCATGATGACTTCAGTGATGATGACTCAATGAAATATCAGAAATACTAATATCCACAAAATGACTAGCAGCTGCAGAATAACACATATGAGAACTGTCAATCCAGCCTAATATTCACCTGCCTCAGATAGAAAACTATTACAGAACTCAAGAGATAACCTGCACCCTTTGATCATTCAGGCCTCTGGAAGCAAGTCTTCTGACGGTAATATAGATCCCTACAAGAATAAGGGTAACCTGGGGAGAATGAGATAACTAGTGAAATTTTAGCTGCATCCATGTCTGAAAAGTTAAACACTTTCATCTGGTTCACAGTTCAAAAAATTAGCAAAACCCAGCATTCTGTACTCACTTTGACTTATTCTTAAACCTTCCTTAGAGAAGTTAGTAAGGTCCTCTTTGCTACAGAATTGGAAAAATAACATTGATCTGGTTTTGAAGAAACTTAACTAAACTGGCTGTCTTGCTATACCCTGTATCTGCAGACATCAAGGTCAGCTGAGCGGAACAAATGGAAGTCAAGCCAAGAAGCTCCTGAAAGTAACTGACCTGTCTTAATCACTTTCATTCTCTTGCAGATTTAATTTGTGAAGATTTTAAGTTGCTTTTTATTTGGATTCCCATCTTGAGACATGAAGGCTTCAGCCTGGAAACCCAAAGAAGGAAGCACACAAACTGAAGGTTATTGCAGAAAGCTGATTGGAGTCGTTCTGAGAAAGCAGCTAGAACTAAGGAGCCAACTGCAACGGGAAAACGATTGATTAAACCAGGGTAAAGCGAGTTGATTTGCAGCACTCTAACCAAGCATCAGAACACAGAAACTATTTTAATGGATTAGAGCAGATATCTGCCTAATCCAGAGAGGACAGCAGCAGAATATGAACCCCATAGCAGACAGATGTGAGATAATCTACCTCCCATATTAAGCCTCAATCTCATTTGAAACACACAGATTGGTTTAAACCATGATACCGAAAATAATTCTGAGCATAACAGTATAATAAAAGTTGATGGTAGTCCCTCTTTTGAAGTACTTTGTGCAATTCTGTGTGTCCTAATCCCCCTCCTCAATAAGAAAAAAAAAAAAAGTCTAAAAATTGGCAAAAAACTACTAAAGAAACAAAAATCTTCAACATGGAATGGAAATACTAAAATATCTGTATATATGGAAACAATAAGTATAATTACCAGTGCAAGAAAGATTAACAGATTTACTTTCCTATAACAGAAGAATAAGGAGATACTAATAAAACTGAAATGAAAAATTCTTACATTATAGAAAGTTATGTTTTCCATAAAGTGTAATTAATATACAAAGCCTCTTGACACAGTATATTTTCAAAGCTAAGAGTTTAGGGGGGTTGTAAGCAACTTAGATTTATCTAAGTCACTATCAGATAATATTTAGGAAGAAACTTAATTTTTAGAATCACCTTTCTATAAGTGCACATTCTATTTTTTCTGACATCTTTCCCTGATAGTGACTCTTGTCAAACACAGGTTCCTGAATTAAAGCAGTAAAGAATCATCCATAACAATAATCTGTGTTGCTATAATAGGTAAATTACCTTTAATTTCTGTGTCACTCAGTTTTCTCATTTGAAAATTACAAATAACAATCAATATTTCAAGATGGGAAGATAAGACTAAGTTATTACTTGTGTTTTCCAAGCCAGGAATAAAAACATGATGTCACTGTAAAAACAAAACCAAGTATAATATAGTCATACTGGCTAAATCAACTTTATACGGTTTGAACAATGGTCAGTCCTTCTGTAAGGAGGCTTTATTCTCCTTGCATCCATACATAAAAATCTAAATTTGGCCAAAATGCAGGTTCCAGAGCTGAATTCCTGTGTATCCTAAAGACTGGTCCACATCTGACATATCATTAAGACATAACTAAGCAGTCAGGATACATCAAGAATGTTCCCCAATTATGTTACATGTACATCAACAGTGTGTCACCCAACACTAAGGGGACAAACAGCTGCTTCTGAGGATCTGCCAAGGATCCCTAAAAGAACCTGTCTGTTCCCTCAGTGCCAGGTGACAGTCAGAAACCAAAGTTTAGGGGGGAAAAGACAAAAAAATCCCCCAACCATCCCACCTTTTTTTTCCACAGCCTACTTTCCATAACCTTTCTTAAAAATGGGCCAAGATCACAAGTTTCCTTCCCAAGCCCCACTGATCTCTAAAAGTTTTGGGTCTTTTTCCTATCTTTGTGGTTCTTTGCATTTTGAATGCCTCATCTGGTTTCTCCAAAAAAAAGAAGGACCTGCAAATTAAAACTTGCAAAAAGGCCAGACAGGCATTGCAAAACTTGAGCCAATATGTACCAGGAACTTGCAACAAAACATGATTTCAGCACATTTATGAGAAAATCACAGGTTAGTTAGCTGCAATGGTTAGATGTGGAAAAAGATCTGGACAAGGTTAAAAGAAAAAGCAAAGGTAAGGCTGCAGATTTAAGCAATATAGCAAAGAACACAATATAAGAGTAAGTTTACGCGCTAATCTGGAAATAGTAGGAAAGTTACATGATATGTTAAAGTTACTGACAACAGCACAGGTAGCTGAAGAAGGCAGGAAAGCTGACAAAGCCACTGGAGATTTGTTTCCTGTTTCACAGGGCAGTCAGAGCTGACCAGCTGTGTTTAGTAGTGTTGCAGTGGATGAAAATAATCACCTGCCTCATGGATAAATTTAATGTACAATAAAGTTTACAGTGTGGTTTCAGGGGTTCATAAACAGCATGGGAGAACACAGGGAATTCAACAACCTTATGGCCAACCCATTTAGATATAGCCTTTGTAGTACTGTTTCCCAGAGCACAACAGCATTTCACATATTTATCACTTTTTTTTGCCTAAAGTGGCCCAAAAATCAGTTCTATGGATAATGCATCTTCATTTAGAGCAGCTTCTAAGGCTGAAAAGCACATGCACAGCAGCTAACACAGCAGGCTAGGAAAATTCACTTTTGGTCCAGGAACCCAGATAATTTATGTATGATGCTGTGGAATATTAAATATTCAGAAAAACCATAATTATCTTTGTTTCATCCTCCAAATGTTATTATCTCTAATCTTCATAACTTAATTTGGGGGCTTTTATTTTCACGTGGATGGGAAAAGACCTTAACTGTGTTTTGTTACAAGACGAAAGACCCCTGTACCTAGAGGATCCTTATCATTCATGAGGAAACACAAAACTTTTGTTTCACCAACAAACTTATCTTCACATACACAGTTAGAGCCATTGTTAATACACCCTGAATAGGAAGAGTAACATTTGGAACGTTCTTTAAAGAGATCCTCAGAGAAGGCGGGAGGTGAGATGTGAGGTGTGTGCCATCCTGCCTCTGCAGCCTCGGCTCCTTCCAGCTCCCAGGCCAGGTTAAGCAGCACCTGCAGGTCAACCCTCAAGCTATCAGCCTTGTGGGGCAGTTTCAACTCCAACTCTGTGTCTTCACATATTATTTTTTCATTCTGAATAAAGCGGGTCGTGGTTTCTTGTGTGAGGGGAACTCCTATGCCCCATAGTTTTGCTCTGCTCGACAGCACGGCCACCTTTGCGGGATGTGTGCGGGGAGGAGGGCGCACAGGACAGGCCACCCCACCACCAGCTGCCTCCTCTGCAGCACCGGGGCTCTCCCCCACCTTTTCTCGGCCGGGTGAGCAGCGCTGCCGCCCTCTCA
>NW_010314314.1:0-47020 GCF_000700745.2 Antrostomus carolinensis
TCTCCTGTTGCCTTCCAGAGAGGGCCCACATAATTTTATAATTATGGTGATCATTAATTAAAATGTAGTACAGTTTTTTTCTTTCTCTGTAATTTAATTGTTCTTTTAAAGATATCTCCCCTCCCCTGAAATGTTATCAGTAAATGGAAGCTAAGTGGCTTGAGTACATTTCATTTTTTCCTTACTAAAGGAGCAGTGATTTGCACGTGCAGAGTAAATTCACGTGAGGCTCCTGGAAATGTTGTTTTTGTTTAAAATTAGTTTACTCTTGATTTCAATCTAATTCAGTACTGTAGCACTTCTGTATTTGGAGAATTTTTCCTGATTCTCGTACTTAACTGACTACAAGGTTTTGTACACATTTATTAGGCATTCAGATGCCAGTGTATTAATTTCTTCAAGGGAACATGCATGCAGAAATGGAAGATCACAGAAAAAATCTCTTGTAGACAAAAAAAGAAGCCCCCAAACACTCAAAAGCTCCCTATCTAATCCACAAAATCTTTAGAGTTCAGCTGCAAATCTTATATCTCTTTCCTGCTTCTCCTTGCAAAATTATGAATCCAGGGCTTTTAAAACTACTTGTGAGGCATCTATTTATGTAAATTGTGTGATTGGTAGTTAAAATGATTATTTACCCTTATATAAAAACATTTCTGAAAGTGCTTTTTTAAAACATTGTTTAAAGTTGAAGTACTTAAAGCTTGAACAACTCCCAATCTATGCAGAAACTTACTAACAAACCAACGTAAATGTTGATGATAAAAGAGATTTTAACTTTTTAAAAGTCTGTACTGTGAAGTTTCCATGCATGCATTTACAGAGCATGTTGTTTACCTAGCTAAAGACTTTTTTTTTTTTCTTAATTACGGTTAAGGATATGGCAAGGACGTCTATGGTATCCAAAGTCTCAATTATAAAGGAGATCTTGTTTATTTCTGCCTTGTTTGTTTAATTCTGGAATCACAGATTTTTTTATTTTTTTATTTTTTTTATATGAACTGTCCTTCTTTAACTAGCCTTCAGAATTAACTACCAAGGTACTCGGGAATGCCTAATTTTTGAGGAATATTTTAATAATGAAGTTATGGTAAGACCAAAGGTGATGCTTCTCTCCTTTGGATCCTACCTTACATCAGTGACAATATCTAGAGCTGTCATCTTTGTCAGAATCTGTTGTAACATGATGTCTTCCTGAAACTGACATCCTGTTGCATTAGTGGCTATAAAAACATCTCATCAAATATGTTGTGGTCTGCTGGACTCGCACACAAAAATATCAGGAGAGGAGAAAAATTTCTTCTGCACTTCTGATGGTTAACTTGAAAATCAAAGAGCAGATGTTACTGCATTACAAATACTGGAAAAAGTAGATAGAAGTTGTCAGAAAATTTTGCAGCTCTGAAACCCAGGTCATTGAAGAGGTTTCTATGTGTGGATGCCTGCTACTTGCTAGTGGAGGATGTGGATACTTACCTCGAATTAGGTACCAGTGTTCCCCATGCTTTTGGGCATCCAAGAAGCAGCCTGCTGAAAAAACTGCTGAACGGGGAGCTGCGTGTGCCACCTTTGTTATTCAGATCTAGACTGTTTTACTCCATTTGTTATAGGCTTCCGCCATCTCATCTCTGCTTGGTTGCCCTTAGACTGGTGGTCTAAGAACTTCTTACGCAGTAGAAAAGATTAATCCATGTCCTTCATTGGAAGCAAAAATTGGTAAATTAATTACTGTTTTGCAGCTTTGTTTTCAATCTCCCAAATCCTGAGAACCTAAACCACCCTAATGGGGATGCCACATGACTTGATATTTTTGTGTGGTCCTTCTCAATATAGGTGGTCTGCCTCTGGCCCTTCCTTACAAGAGCTGATACACATGTCCAGAACATGTCTAAGGAATGGGACTCGGCTCCTCTGTGCTTGAGAAAAGTACTGCACTTGTGGGTTTTTGTCTCTGTTTCTGGTCAGAGCTATTGGAGTTCGTGGGAACATGAGTGTTGAACAGCAGCTAACAGAACATTTAAATGCCTGAAGTGATAGTGTTTGAGCAGTAGCCCTAAGCAACTGTAGTTGTATGTAGGCTCAACACTCTGTTTGCCCTTATTAGGCTGCTCAAGAATGTGAGAGAGGATCTTAATTTGTGAAAGCTAATATCTGTGCTAATATGTGCTTCTTAAAATCTGGCTGTTTTGTTCCAGACAAATTCTCTAGTCTAATGTAATCTTTGATATTTAAAAACAGAGTTCCCTGACCATTTTTGACCTCTGTCCGATATTTTCAATGATTCAGGGTTCCTTGTAGTGCATAAAATGAATATTTAGATATGCCTAAACATGAAACACCTATGTGATTAGTTAATGAAGTGTGTTAGTTTTGTAGCCTAAATGGCTGCTATTTGTGCCTGTAACACTTTTTTTTCCATTGCCTCCTTAATGTGTGAGATACAATTGAATTAGGTTTTCACTCCGCCTTTTTGAACATACAGTGAAACAGTTGGGTATGCTTTTGTGTAATTTTTTTACCACTTTATTAAACAGGTTCAGTAAGTGGAATTTTAAGAAACCTTTTTATTTTTTGATGGGGAAGAGTTTGATATCCTACAGTTGGATGAATATTAAAAAAACCCATGTGTGTGACTCTGGGAATTCACCTGTTGGCACCTGTGTGATAAAACTCTAGATATGATCATTGGGTGATCTTGCAAGATACCTGTAATCAATCTGTGCCATGTATGCTGGCAGAGAACTGTTTCATAAATCAAAATCATTGCTGTTATATACTGATTTCTGAAGTGTACAGGCTTGCACATGAATTATCACTTTGCATAAGACTGAATATAGTTTCCTAAAATATTTTCTTTTTTGTAATTTTCTTATTTGTAATCTTAACTTTTGTTTAGAGAATGTTTGGGGTTTCATCTTCAAAATAATTTCCTGTCTTACCCACTACTACTTGCACATACTTATGTTAGTGCTAAAGAGATTGGAATTGAAACATATGGGTATTCTTGTTGCGTTCTTTTAAATACGCTGCAGGAACATGAGGAAATTTCTTAATCACTTCAAACACCTCTCTAAGGTGAAGTGTGTAGGCTTTCTTCTACTGGGATTGCTTTGATAGAACTGTAACCAATCAAGGTGCTGCAGTAATGTAACAGAAACAGCCACATGTGGTTTTAACAATAAGTGTTATTCAGAGGAGTTAGAGGAGTTTCTTTCAGGTGTTTCAAAATCCTTTGAGTGTAATAATGATATTATGTTTGGTTATAAACTAAATACTTTCAGTGTACATACTATAGCAGTTGCATTATAAAATTGGGCTGTGAAAAAAATGTAAAAGGTGGTATTTTCTTAGGGTGCTAATTGTAAGTTCTAACTCAGATACTGTTCAATATCGCCTTTTTTCATGTACCAAGTTCATGGTGGCAACTTTTTTCTGACAAATTTTGCTTCTGAATTTTCTCCACATATTTCTGTTGCATTTGTCCTATTGAAAGTCTTTTTTGCATTACCTCTTGATTGTCTGGAATTCAGAAAGTTTACTTCCATGTATATACTATATAGATCTATTCACACTGTTAATTTTTGTCGTTATGCTGGACATCCTTTATTTTTGGTGGTATGTTTGCTCTCTCTTCGTAAATAGCTGCTATATTAATGGCTGTTGAAACAAACAAATGTGTCCATTGTTTCTCGTGGCAGGAGGTGATTGCCCCCCTTTCTTTCTGCACCTCTGCCTTGCAACCTGAACTCTGGTTTAAAACCATGTTAAGTGCAGTAATTTCTGTATTAAAACAGAGCTCTTGATTTAGAGGGTAACATTCATTGTGTGCCATAGTCACTAAAGAGATTTGTACTGATCTCAGTGCTGTTTGGGCATTGCAGTTTATTCAGTATGTGACCAAATCTTATGTTTTCATAGGGTTTTTGTTTAGACTTTAAAAATCCTTCTTCTAAATGTACTGTTTATTCTGAATAAGCATTTCAAGCATATTAGGTGGGACCAAGCATGTTAGGTGAGACTGTAGCTATGTAATCATCTGGCACATTATAGTTCTCATAACATATTTCTAAAGCAAAATGCTGTAGGCATATTTGCTGACTTAATTACTGTCTGATATATTGTTAAGTGCCGTACAACTTTTACAGAAAACACTGTGGATCTTTCTGAAGTAGCGGAATTAATAAAACTACAAAGAATTTTCATAACTGTAGATTAGAATTTGCCTTGAGGTTATTCAGTTTTCTCTCCCTTTTTCTTTCTCCTACATCTTATCTTTGTTACTTGTATTTCTATAAAATTTTGGTTCCTTTTATTTGTACTTCTGAATGTAACATACATACAAATGCTTACTTCATTAAAAGCCCATGAAGTTTGCACTGTGTTCAAAACTAGGAAACTAGATGAAGAATGAAAGAACAAAATTCAGGTTTGGCCGTAATTGTATTTTAATGATAGCACTTATGATTGCTTTTAAACTACTTTGCTAATTGCATGTTGTGATCTATGACTACACCGCTCAAACCTGGTTTCCTAGAGCAAGACACAAATGTACATAAACATAGAGATGCCTGAGAGAGGAAAATGCACCAAATGTTGTTATGCTTTTGGATCTCTTTAGCCAAAAGATGTAATCTGAATAGCAAAACTGGTTTGGGGAAAAATATTGTGCTTACCTTTTGGTGGCAGCATATCTCTGTTGTCAAGGAATCTCTTCAATATGATAAGCATCACTGATCTTTTTGTAAATACTTGGTAAAGACAAAGCAACAAAGACAGAGGTCTTCTGAGCAAGGAATAGTGGAGAGACAGCACAGAGGTGAACGATGCTAAGTAGGGTTGAAGTGTAACTCAGAGCTCTAGTAAGGGACCACTGCTACTGGGCAGTGAAGCTGTAATTGTTACTCTTGAAATAAGTTTTAAAGTCTTTGTAGAAAAGCAGGAGGCAGCTCTTCTGTTAACAAGCAAAAGAGGAACCTGAAATGCAAGATGCCCCAAACATTGAAATAGGAAATGATATTGCTGACGTGAGCACTGACTTTCTGAAGCTTATGTTCTTTCTTTCTCTGACTTTAATTGCCCCTTAAGTTATCTTTGTGAAACGGACTCGGTGCTTGTATGTATTGTCTAGTACCGGTGACAGAGGAGTGACAATTTTCAGAAAGCTTTTCTACAGAAAATATTCAATTTTCAGAAAGCTGAAAAGTTCCATTTTCAGAAAGCTTTTCTACAGAAATGCAAACAGCCTATTTGATACCAAACCCTCATAGATGGTTACACCTGGATAATCTGTGCATGATGGTGTGCTTACCAGCTTGGTGTTGATCAATGTTTCCCACCCAGATCCATGGGAACATCTGGTGTTATGATTTAATCTGTGCATGAGTGAGGTAACTGTCTTACAGAACATGTTTTATTTAGTAGATTGAGTGTTATAAAAGATAAGAGCATGTTCCAATTAAAACCAAAAAATGGTCACAAAATTACTCTTTACTACTTTGTGGACATGGAGAATAGTTGCAATTTTCACTTCGTATAACTCTAGGTTACTGAATAAACCAAATTTCCCCTTCCTACCATTTTTAAAAACAAGATTTGAATAGTTAGAAAACTGTTTCCTTACCAAAACAAATTTTTTAATTTATTTTTTTAATAAATTTATTAAGTCATACCTGAGTTGAAAACCCTGGTACAAAAGGACTTGTTGCTTTAAATGAGAGAGGAAGAATATTCCTGGTTAGAGGAATAGCACTAGAACTATGATGAAGAGAGGAAACTCTGGCATACTATCTATTTCATACTATAGCAGAAGGGAGAAATTTTATGTTGGAGACACATAAACCTTGTTAACTTATTACCGTAGGGAAAAAACCCCCAAATCCTTAAACTTTATGCCTCAGTGAAAAAAAAAAAATGTATAATGAAGGTTTGAATTTACTTTGTCTAGAAGTATTTCAGATGGGCAGACCTGCATCCAGGTGTAACATCGTTCCGGAGCAGTAAGCAAGGCCATAAACGTAAAATGGTGGCTGTTGAGTATATAAAGTATCTTGAGATGCAGGTATCTATTTGGGCCAAGCTACAGGCAATCTTTGTCAAGATTGAGCATTTAGCAGTTCTTACTTGGAGCAGACTAAAATTTTAGTTTATGCCAACTGCTTCATCATTAGAGATTTGGAATAAGCAGGCAGAGATTTGAAAATCCAAGAGGCATATTAACTAGGTCCTTTTCCCCATGCCTTTCCCTGCAGCTTTTCCATGAAGTTTGCAGGAGGTTCTGTAGCAGTTTGGTGTGACTACAGTATAATCATTGCAATGTTCTTGGGACAACACAAGTTCCTTTTCATGATCTAGCTATACTAGTGGTACAATGGAAAAGCTGTTAAGATGGAGCTGAAGATGGGGACTAGTTTTCCTAAGGAAACTAGGAAGTCTTTTTCCCACATAAAAATCTTTCAATGGTGATGATGTAGGGGGAATAAACCAAAAGTTATCCAAAATCCAAGTTTCATACTTGGCTACTTTTCTCTGAAAATGTGAGTTTTGATTAGAAAATTCAGCAAAATGCGTGTTAAGCATTATAGTTTGGATGTTTTGTATCCTCATTCTTTTATATGTGGGCATGATCAATAGCTGGAATAAGTCTCTTAAAAAGAAAGGCAGTCATCCCTTTCTGCAGAACAGATCAAAGTAAATGCATTCCCTTTGAGGAAGCTGATAGTCTGTTATCACTGGGTAAGAACTTCCATGAAGCATTACAATAATGTTTGCAAGATCTAGAAGCTGGGGTTGGGATATATATAATTTTTCTCCCTGAATTAGTAACATTGGTTGATTGTTTTCTTATATTTTTTCTTTTTTTCCCCCCCTGGGGCTGGGGGACATGTGGTATGAGGAGGTAAATAACATATGAGATTTTTCACTGAAAACTCGAGTTGAAAATTATCCCCCTCCTCCTCCAACCACAAACCCATGGAAAGCTTTCTTTAAGATCTGGATTTGTTCTAGTTAGTCTAATTGCGCTTTGCTTTGAATTTGCTGTAGTATAACAGTGCAAAGATTGTGTGAAAGACTGTCCAATCCCACTGCACAGTTGCTTTGCATAGCTTTATCAAAGGTTGTACTGCAAGGTTTCCACACATGCTTTGCCTGTGGAGAATTAGTCCTGGAGTTCCCACTGGGACCTGAATAGAAAATAATAGCAACTGTGACTTCCGACTCAGGTATGTGGAAGGTGCTGTAGTTACAATGGAAAAGCATCCCCAGGAAGTGCAGACTCTTCTCTAGGGGAGTTAAGAAAATTCTGTCAACCTCAAGTAGATGGTGGAGACCATAATTGTGTTTAGATTCTGTGTTGGCTGGTAGTAGATATATCCTAGAACTATTAATAAAGTATGCTAAGTGCTAAAGAGGAAGATGAGCCATAAGAGAGTGTTATCCATGGGGATCTCTTGTTTTAGGGTTATCTTGAACATGCATGTTGGTAGTATGACATGGAGAGAGAATGCAAAAGCAGAGTTGGAAGTTAAAGAAAAAGAGGATGAAATGAAGCAGAGATGGAGCTACAGGAGACAGGCACTGCAGCATCTTGAAAGATAGGAATAGCAGAAGCAGCTCATTATTTCAGCAATGATACTAAAAGAAAAAAGTGAAGTAGAAAAGTAGGAAAGGAAAGATTGCATACAGGAAGCTGAGAAAGCACTAAAATATGTGAAAAGAGTTCAGTGAGATAGAATAGATTCCTGAAGAAGAAACTGAACAGTTTGAGAATGAATCAACTTTTTTTTCCTTAAAATTCTGCTGAGATTAATTTTGGCTAAAATGTAGCAGTTACTTCTGCAAGGGAGGAGGTAACAGATGGACCCAGAGAGGGTCTTGACTTTCATGTCTGTACAGAATATTTTTTTTTAATTTTTGTTTGTTGAAGGCATTAAAAAAATACATCTGGCAGTTTTTTCCATTTCCTTTGGCCTTCGTATCTAAAGAAATATTCAAACTGGGAGAGGGGATGGGAAACTGAGCCAGGTGGCAAGCCTATTCATCACCTAGTCAGTGGTGGAAAATATTGAATGATCAAATGAAAGCGTCTTGAAATAACATGCACACAGAGACAGAAAAAAACTGCCAAGGGAAGGAATTTGTGTTAAAAGAAAACTTGCAGTTTCCCTGTCCAGTCATAATAAGACTTCAGCGTTCAGTGGAAGGCAGTATATGTATCATCTGTAACTATAATTTTTTATTATTGTTACCTTTTAGAGTAGTTAGAAAGTTGTAAAAAAAAAAAAAAAAAAAAAAAAAAAAAGCTTTTATCTGAAAGGAATTAAATTTGAATAATTTTATGGAAAATACCTCTTTTATGCATATGTATGCGAGTATGCCTGTATGCTTTAGGTCAAAGTCTCTTAATTGGATTATAAAGAAAAAAAAAAAATTGCCCATTTTTGTAAAAAAAATAATTCCTGTAAATTACTGAATAAATGTGAGGTGGCTTGGTATCTCCATCAACTCTGTCAACTTCAGGATGTAAGAAACAACAGGACAAAAAATTATCTTTGAAATAAAGAAGTTTCAGATCTTGAAACTGAAGATCTTTATCTGAAACTCCAAGTGGCATGGTTAGTTTTGCTATAAACTTTTGTCTATCCCTTGCTTTTCATGATCTGAAAAAGGTCAGGTGGTAGGGAATTGTACCTCTTTGTTTACTTTGTATTCATGAACTGAAGAACAGTGTCTGCTAATAAAGAGTGCAGTGTTTTAAAACCGTTCTAGGGTTTTAGAGAATGTTCCAAATGTATCTACTGAGACCTTCTAATATTTTGCTGGCAGTTGATATGTTTAATTATTTTTACCGTATTTGACTAAATTTAAAGGGTTAGGTAACTATGAATTTTTTGTTATTTCCCAAAGTAGGATCCATTTCTTAATACACAGCCACCTTAATCACAACCATGCCGGAAATGGGAGTTACGTTCCAGCACTACTTAAAAATCAATTCATTGCTTACCTAAGTATTCCTACAAAAAATAGAACTTCTAATGAATTTAACTAATATTTTTGTGTAGGTAAACTAATATTGGACCCAGCAAATGCTTTGAGACTCCAGATAGTGATCTTAAAGACTGGAGCTATACTGGACACATTCTGTCATAGATGAGAGAGGGGTTTAAGATATAAGCTCTTCAATTTAGAGAAGGCACAGCCCAGAAAATGCTGTTGTAAACATGCACGCGCTACCTAAATCCTGTATTAATTGGGTCTAGACTTAGTGAGAGCTTAAGACTTTAATTTGTTGCTTAGAGTCTTAATGCAAAATAATGTAATTGGTTGGCCAGTGTAGAAATGTGTGAGAAGAAATGAAGAGCTTCAAAGTTTTGGAAGAAATGGAAAGGAAGTATTTTTGAGTCATAGATTTGGGTCAATATAGTCTGTCTAAAGCAAAAACATGATTAATTTTCCCCCCTTTTTCAAAGAAAAAAGACATTTTGAGCAAACTGTAGTGCCAAAATTTTTGGAAGATTCCTCTCTCCATTCCACCCCCATGTCCAAACTGTGAATGGAAATGGAGATTATGCTGTAAAAGTTTTAAAGACAACTTAAAGAACTTCTGTTCTCTGACCAGTTCTCAAAATAAATAACATCCCATTTTTAACATCACTGTATAATAGTTTGTCAAACGTGCAGAAATAATGTCATATTAGCATTTATCAGTTGTACAGATGCAATTCATCAAAAACACTATTTGCAAACAAGCACATATAATGGATTTTTTGAAATGCAGACTGCTTAAATTAAAAACATATTTCTTTTACATAGCAGATGCTATGTTTGGAGACTTGTTTTCTGTGCACATGAGCTCTTGGGAATGCAAACTGTCCTATTCAGGATTGTTCAAAGCTGCCCTAGTTGGTGACAGGGTTCTTGGGTGCCGTAGTAGTGCAAAGAACAATGATGTACTAGAAATGTTTTGGTAGACACTTTAAGAAATAGAGTGATAAACTATCTTTAAAGACATTGGTTCCAATGTAAAAATGTCTGTGTGGCCACTGGAAGGCAAAGAGTTTAGAAATTTAGTTTATTCAACTCTCTTTAGTTTTAAGTTCCAGTGTTGCATATACATTCTGAATCTGGAGTTTAACAGTTGTAACTGGGCTTGAACTCAAATAATTCAATTGATTTAATTGTCTTATGCCACATAGCTCTTCAAAATCTCCCTGCTTGAGTGCAAGGCTAGCTGGCTTGCTGTTCAGCCACCTGAGGGTCTTTCTCAGAAAATTCTCTGACTTGTGTCCCAAATGTATTTTTGAATTATATGCCATGCTTAATGAAAAGCAGAGAGTGATTGGAACAAGCAATATAGGAAATTAGTTTTCTGTGTACAAGAGGGAGAGATTTATAGTTCCTGTAGTATATTTTGTGTCTTTGTAGACTGGCACCTTGCAGCATTAGAAAGTAGGCATGAAAGAACCTTTTAGGTGATGAAGGAAAAAGCAAAGAACTTTCTTGTCCCAGTCTTTGTGGTTTTGTATCCTGGCACAGTTGCATTTCATGGA
Organism: Antrostomus carolinensis; assembly: GCF_000700745.2. Classification (NCBI taxonomy): domain Eukaryota; kingdom Metazoa; phylum Chordata; class Aves; order Caprimulgiformes; family Caprimulgidae; genus Antrostomus; species Antrostomus carolinensis. The sequence continues at coordinate 10,548 of NW_010314314.1, forward strand.
ATTAGTGGTAAATGGTTTAAAAGAAATAGTCATTTTCATCATGACTCATTATGTATAGCAATGTATTATATATAAACACATTGCTTGGAACCAATACAGTGAGTTTTATTTTGTGGTTCATTTAATACTATACTGCATATGATCTTGTGGAAATAGAATACCTTGATTCTCATTCTGCCAGTTACATACTAATGAACTGCCTCTGTACCTCCTTTATCTACAGCTGACATCTTGCATTTATTTAGATAGAAAGCTTCATATAGATTGAGGTTCCCTCTAGCTACATACAAGTGACATACAGCATAACAGCAAACAGTTGCCATAGCAGAATAAAAGTACCTCATAATCAGTATTGTAGATTAATCCATTGACATTCCAACAAGGCAACTTTGTTTTTCATTTTTATCTGAATTTTGGCCCCTAAAAATTATGAAAACTATGAACTTAAACAGTGTTAGCTTAAAAACACCTCTTTCTAGAAACCTGCAGGAACCCCTATGACTACCTTGGAAGTTTCAGTCCACAAGTTGCAATCTGTACCAGTTCCTGTAACATAGCAGTGACAAAAAAGTAGACAAGTAGGCACAGCTCTTTAGGGGTGTGAAAAATCCAGCAGATTTATTTTGTATCTTTTTTTCATCTGTATTTCCAAGAAGAAAAAACTTAGTAATGGATTCAATGAGATCGATTCTAAAATGCAACAGTCTTGATAGAATTGCATGTACACTTAATGACTACCTAAACAAAGGTTGGAGGCTGGGGGTAAATCCAATAAATGCAAGTTAAATGCTACTGTCTGACCCTTATTTGAACTGTGGAGTCAGATCCATCACAACATAATTGGTTTATCCTCTTGTGTCTAAGATGCTCTGTAGTAAACAGAATATTTTTATTTCCTGGAGAGCTTAGATTAGGAGTGAAAACTTTTCTGAGTGTGGTAGATTTGATTAATACGGGCTAAACAATTCATGGGGCTAAAGATGCTCTGTTAGCATTTTGGAAAGTCACACTATTCCATATGTAAAATAAACTCTTGGTTGAACTACAGGGTCAGAGTGATCGCAGTATAATCGGTTTATCCTCTTATGTCTAAGATGCTTTGTAGTAAACAGAGTATTCTTATGTCCTGGAAAGCTTCAACCTGGCCACTGTTATTTTTGGTTGCTGTTCAGTAATTTTTGTAACAAGAAACATAGTGACTATTCATTCCTTGTTAACATTGAATGTGCCAGTAGTAATATACACCTTTATGAAAATTTTCTGAGACTTGAAAAGAGAGTCCAAATCTATGTAATCATTTCTGGTAGGTAAGTTGTTCGATATCATTGGTCATCCAGGTAGCCTTCCTGGTACCTTTGCTAGCTTTACAACAGCTGTTCTGGAAAGGAAGATAAAAAGTTATGTTTTTGTGGTGTAATGGCAAAATACAGTCACTCTAGTGCTATGAGAATGTAATAGCAAGTGAGATATCCAAGTTGAATATATTAATTTTTCTTATTAGGATTTTAAAAAACCAAAAACATTTCAGTAATTCAGACTACTGAACTTTTAGCATGAAGCACGAATCCTGCACATGAAAACTTTTTTGTGCATTTTGTGTGTCTTGTCAGGTGCTGACAAGAAGGTAAACTCTGAAGTAATCTATGCCTCATATTAACTCTTCTGTCCCTGCTTCCCCAACTCCTTGAAATAGTTCAAACACAATACATCTGTTTATCCTAGGATGCCTGCACACCTGAGGCTAGGCTTGGGAACCTGTCTTTATAAATATTTATAGAAATATGTTCTGGGAATCCAATCTCATTGATGTATTTAATACATAAGAAAAACTCTACAAACTTGGGGGGGAAAATAACCCCCACCTGCAATAAAGTCTTTCTCGGTGTGGATTTTTTTTTTTTTTTTTAATAAAACCAAGGTTTTACAGAATCTGCAAATAAACTTGAAATGTATCATTAGGCCTTCTATTAATAAATGCTTCTTAGTACAAAGGAAAATGAAAGTAATGTACTTCATATCTAAATGTAGGCAATACTTAGGGCAGTATGAAAGAGTTACCATTTTGTCTTGAGCTAAGCAGATTTTGTGTATATGCTGATGATCTCAGTTTTGTCATCCCCTTTCAAATTAGCTTTAATTGTTCATTACACTTTTTGCCTATACACTACACTGGGGGAGGAGAACAGCCTAATAAATCTTCATATGAATAGTGTAGGTGGCCATACAGGAGTTGATCGTTCTACAGCTGCTCTGGAAGTAGGGGTAGCAGATAGACAGCTAGCAAATCCATAGCACAGTCTGTTATTGCAGAGTTGTCTCACATTCAAATTGTTGTTGCCGTTGATCCTTCAAACTTTCCTCTATGCAATAGGATTGAGTTTTGTATCCCAAATTTGGAAAAGGACTGTTCTCTGAAATCAGTCTGAGTTGCAACTAGAAGATGATGCACAGACTAACTTTATGCTAGACAGTGATGTGTTGAGGGAGAATTGTGTTTCCTTTGAAGCTGATGGGTATTTAGTTAACACTTCCAAATAAGGAGGACTGAATATAACTTTGTAATTTGACTTTAAGTATGATAAGTATTCCTAATAGAACTTCTGAAGTTTTTGTCCTTCAAAATCAACTTGTGTCCCTTTCTCCTTGCTCCATTTAAGACAACTGATATCTCATATTGTCAGGGTTGGGTTTCCAGGGTGACATGTAATGGCCGTCATACACCTCTTGACACAAATAATGTGGACATGTTGTGGTAAGACATGGTGGAAAGCAAAGCAGCATTTTTTTCTGTTCTGCAGTTCTCTGCAGCCCTGGTTATGCTCTGTTTTGGAGTGAATGAGACTTTGCAAAGGACTCACAGACTTTGTTTAGCTTTCTAGAAAGTTATTGGGCGTATCTTAACTGTGTTAACTGTGCTCTTCTTTTAATTGGTTTAAGGATATGCAACTCCAGAGAACAGTTCATCCCATAAAATGATGGTTGTCTAAGACAGGAAAAGTTTTCATCTTTGAGAGGTTCTTATTTATTCTAGCCGGATTTAATAATTCTACTTTGTATCTTACGATCTGTTGGTAGAAATGAGCTATTAAGAAATTATCTAATGCAGAGTATACTTAAATCACAGTGCTATCATGGATCCATATTCCTATTTGATGATAGGAAGAATGGCAGTACTTGCTTCTGGGAAATCTGTATATAAGATTCATACAATTTATCTAAAATCTTTGTCCTTGGAGAGCTGCAATAGCTGCAGAAAATTTCCTCAGTGTTATATATGCTCCATGACTACAATGTCCCTGTATGACTACAATGCATTTTAAGAAACTTACCTCTTGGAAACTTTTAAAAGTGATCCCAAATAGATTCCTTATAAGCCAAGCTCACAGAAATTAGAATCAATTCTTATGTATAGCCGGTAACCTCTTCTTTTGACCAAGAGACTTAATTGGTTTCTATTCTTACCTAAATTTGGAAAGTAGGTAAACATATTGGATTGTGTCCATAAAGAAATGATACATGTACTACAAGCTCACAATAAGATGCTGTGATTTTTTTATATTTGCAGATATCCTGTTTTCCTCTTGGTTTACAAAGAAAACTCACTGTGGAGGGAACTGAAGCCTGGGATGTTCTGGGCTAATACAAATTTAAGTGAAGCCAAGAATGCCCCTGGTTTGGCTCTGAAAGGAGTACTGAGCAGCCAAGGACATTTGGAAGCCCAACCAAAACCAGTTTGGTGAGCTTCCTATATTGTACTGCTGACACCAATAATTATATAGGTGAATTTTATTCTGTCTGTCCTTTCTTTATATCCTGTTTTAATAGGGGATAGTCTGCTTTCAAGTGCCAGAGCAAGGTGTCAATAGCTTTGTGAAGGACCAAAACTATATATTCTGCTTTTCTAAAAATAGCTTTAACCTCTTGTCATTAGCTTCCTACTTCCTAGCCAGAACTGACTGTATGGCTCTAGTTTACCCTGGTCAGGATGTGGGGAAAGCTAAATCCAGCATACAGACTGACCTAAAAAATTGATTGTCAGTGAGAGAGAGTCAATAAGTAATCTATTTTGCAACATAAGTAGAAACCAGGGTGGTGATTAAAAAATAAAAATAAATTGCAACAATTGCTTATCTCCTTTTGTAATACCACAGCAGACCTGGATTTCCTCAGAGGATTATTATTTACTCCTGATACTGTGCTTCAGTAATATCTCACAACAAAGTCTTCCTCTAAAACTGTTTTCACAGAAAATATCTAGCTAAAAAATTATGTTAAAATAGCCTCTGACTTCAGGTTATATTCTCTAAGGTACTAGAGTTATACTCCCTATCACTTTGGGAATTCTTTAAATATCTAGAGAGAAATAAAGTGGTTTAGTCTGAATGAACGGTAAGGTCCTCCAAGTGATATCATTCTTTAATTTAGTTCATGTTTCCTGTTTTCATGCATGTACAAACATTTGTGTGGAAATGAGTGTTTAGCTTATTGTAGATATCCCTGTTTTATGTTTTCATCAAATTACTTATCCCATCTAATTTAAATTATTTTTGTCTTGTTTTCTAGAAGATCCATGTGCTGCTACTAATTTAAATCTTTGTTCTTCTCTTCCCCATTTTTCTCTCTTCTTGACTGTTGTTATGCCTGTATTAAAAACATCTGGATTAAAAATGTTGAGGTTTTGATAACAAGTCTGTCTCTCATTTATTTTTCTTGTGAAATGCCACAGCATCCTTTCTATACTTGCTATCCAAGAAAAGATGTGTTGAACATTTTCACTAGAAACTATTTTTATAGGAAATCACTATTTTAATCAAGAGGTTTTTTTCATATGAATTTTTTACTTCCTTTAGAGAGTTAGCTTTTCCCTGAAAGGGAAAGAAACCTGAATTTTGTGGAGTTTCAAAGTCTGAGATTGAAAAAATTAAAATTTGCATTTATTTTTAATGGTTACATTTGTAATTACAGTACTGTGACTGCATGCATTTTGTCTGCAAATCCTGAAGTGCCAAATGCCCACAAAAAAAAAATGAGGTGTGTACAGTAGACTAAAAAACCTTATACAATGATAACATGCATTAATAAATGATTCTTCTCTCAGCTGCAGCAAAAAACTATACAGAGATTTTGCATGTTACTACATACTAGGAAGAAAATTCCATGCTACCAAAACAAAGTATGACTGAAGGAAAATTAGTGCTAGTACAACAGTCTAGCCAAGGATCAGCCTGTTCATTGTTTTTATTTCTTGCCAATCTATGTTGTGACCTGCCCAGAAACAAGGACAAAGAGCGTAGACTAGGGAATGAGTTTGTTATCGTAAATCCAGTGTTACCACTTGAAAATGGATTATGCAGATGAGTAACCTCAAGCTCTTGACACAATTTGCAACAGTAAGGTTGGAAATGCAAGTTAGTGCAAATGCTCTTCAAGCTGGAACAGTTGCTATTGCAAAAATAAAATGCGTAAAACCAGGTATGAATGGTAGACTTGGGGAGTTTGCAGTTTGTTTACTGAATATCACGTGCTCAAATCAAAGCAGAATTGTTTTTCAAACATTGCTTAATTGCCGATTCAGACAGAGCCACTTAAGAATAACATTTAGTGATTCTGAAAATCTGATTATCAACACAGAGATCTGTGTCTTCACAAGTTTCCTCTAATTCTGCTATTGGACTGGAATGCAACTGCAGAACTGATTTTCTTGCACATTTTGGGACAGTTTAACTGTAGCCTGGACTTTACAAGTTAGACGTAGTGTGTAATTACAGTATTCATAATAGAACGAAGGAGTTCTGAGCAGTGATGTTAATTCACAAGCAATAACAAAAATACACTATGATCAGGAGGAGTATCCTGATTCATATCATGTCCCTTCCTTTGAGTTCATATTGAACTCTGGTGGAACTGCAGAACCAAAAAATGTGTCTCTGCCAAGGAGTGACTGCCTGAATTTCCACTGGAAATTCCAGTAAGCATTAGCACTTAATTACTGTACTGTACCTTAAAGGCAGGAATTAAGTGATGTGCAGCTAAGCTATGGCCCTCTGCTACTTTCTACATGTCTTCATATGTCACACTACAACTGAAGTCAGGAGTAGAGCTCCTTTGCTGATAATCTGGACTTGGCAGGATCCACAGGTACATAATAAATAACTGACAATTAAAACAACATGAATTGCCCTGCTTTCTCAGGAGGATAGTTGCATATTAATACATGCTCATTAATAATTGTTATAAGTACTGAAAAACAACCTAATTTCCTTTCCTTGTTTATAAAGCTAGACTTACCTATTTTCAGATATATTCTATGTACACAGAAGCTTATTCTGCCTTCATATTTCTTAAATGACATTGTAATTCTTATAGATAAAAGACATAAAAGTGTCTCTCATGCTTAAAACTTCAATCTAGTTCTTCAGCTCTGACCTCATAGGAATACGGGGTCAGCTCTCAGGATTTTGGTACTCAGCGTGGTGCTGAGTAGTGAGCATTTGGGTCCTCAGTAAGATCATCTCTGGTTTAGGGTTTGCTTGTGTTAAAGTCATCCAGGCAAATAGTTTCTGCCATTTGACTTCTCGCAGGCAGCGTTGTACTGCTTTCAATTAGCCCTCTCCCCTTCTTATCTGCCCACCCCAAGCCTCCTGGAGACCAGGAATGGTGTAGTAAGTAACAGGAATTTTCAAATAGCACAGTATCAAATTGATTCCAGGCTCTGTAGCCATGTTGCAAACTAACTTTTGCTGTGAACTTTCATTTTAAAATACCTGCCATATTTATTTTGTGTATCTTTGCTACTTCCACCTTTTAAAACAAAACCTTGTTGGCAATTTACTGGCCATGTAGAAGGGTGAGGAAAGAAGATTTTTAATGCTGGAAAATTGCTTGCTTTCGTAACATGTAATAGAAATTAAGCTTGGGATCACAAATTTTGAGGTGCTTGTTTCCAGAGCTCAAGCTATCTTGTTTAAAGCGTTGTTTCTGTAGACAGCTCAAGTAATTTGAACAGGAGCAATACTGATTATCATCCTGTAATATATAGTGATAAGAAATTCAAGTTACATATTTTGCAGTGTGTGCTTATGCTTGTGTGTATAATGTATATGTATGTGAAGTAAGTGCTAGAGAACTGAATAATAAGTCCCTGCTGTGGGATTTTATGCAATGCACACTTAACACATGTAAGTGCTTTGACTGACAATCACGCCAATCACCATGGAATAACATGCAATGAATAGAAAACAATTTTGTGGTAACTGTAGCCCACAGTGGTTTGATGACAAGTCCTAGTAAGAAACTGCTTTCACGTCAGAAAATTCTGTACTGTCAGAAATTCCTGAAATGTTAGCAAGGGTGTAGCCCTTATAAAAATCCTTGAATGCTCCAGGTTGTTTTTTTTTCTCCTTGTATTCCTTTGTATCTTCTTTTATCTCCTTTCATCAAGTATATGAGCAACTAAGTGTATAAATTTTGTGCAGACTTGTGTACTCAAGGGGAATGAGTCTTACTCATTGATGTACTTAAGTTTTTTGTTTTCAGAGCAGTTATCTTCTTTCAAAAGTGAAGTTTTCAGTGCAAAGCTGACACTGCGAGAATCCTGTCAAAGGCCTACATTGCACAGAACCTCTGTACATAGGTGAATACATACAGTTGTTTGGTTTTCTGATTTCATAGAAGAACCCCAGAGAGTTGCATGCTTAGCTTCCTTGTAAAACAAAAACCAAACAAAACAAAAAACAAAAAACAAAAACCTGGAAAAATATAAGCAGAAAATAGATTTATTTTTTTTTTCTTCCCCCAAAACCATGGCTAGAAAAGATAAAAAGGCCCATCTTACTTTTTCTGACTGAAAGCAGTAAGAAATTACAAAAATACCTATTAGTTATCTCACAATATTTTAGAAACAGCTTGTGCATTTCAGGGAAGTCCAGGCACCACAGGGTAACAGCAGGCTTTGAAGCCAAGGGTTGGAGTTTGCCAAATCACACTGCAGAGGCTGCAGCTCAGGGGATGGGCTGGAGAACAGCATGGTGTGGAATGACTGGGCTTTGCTCTTTGCAGTGTGCCCAGGGGATGTTTCTGTTCTGAGCTGGCTTAGTGCTTGACTCAGGAGGGGTAGGACCTGGAGGGGAAAAGGAAGGAAGAAGAGCTTTCTCCTTTTACATTTCTATGTGCTTCAGCACTCAGATGAAGATGCCTTCTCCTGAATACTCGGCTGTTTCAGTGTTGTATAGTCAAGCACATACTATTTTAAACTCTAAAGCCAAAAAAAAGCATATAAACTGTATTTTATAATGGTATCTTAGCTTTCATCTAATCACGTATAATTCAAAGTCGACCGTCTTTTTTGCTATGGGTTTGTCAAACTATTAAACTTCCTTTGTTACTATTTCTTATAATGTGTCTAATCAAACGTATGATTTTGAAGAGAGGTGGAGGTGCTTTTCTGCTTTCTGGCTCCATTTGAACTGCATGCTGCTGAATAGTAAAACCAGAACAAATAAGCTCTGTTTTGATGCTGTAAGTCAACATCTGTTATCATAGGAGCATATGTTTTTGTTTTGTTGTTTGTTTTTTTTAATTACAAAAAACCTTCTTATGTCCTTTCAGATGTTAAGTAGGTGACACACAGCATTCTTTTTTTTCCCCCCTTCCTTCTTTTCTTGCAGTACTGTACTTTAAAATGGATATATTTAGCATTTGTTTGTGCTAAGTGGAAATTAAAAACTGACATACCCTTATTCTGACTATGCTTTTACTGTCAATTGTAAACATTTAAAGCAGTAGTCTAGTAAACAATGTTGTCTCCCAAGGAGTTGCCTAAGGTGGAGTTTTCTGAACCACTCCCCAGCACTCTCAGAGAGTTCCTTAAACTTCTGATATCTATTGCAGGCAGCTGAAAAAGAATTTGCTGCCCTTGTATTCTCACTGTGTAGTTCTTGAGATTGCAATACTAGACCTTTTAAAGGTCTAATTTGGCAGGCTTGAGCTTGGAGGCATCATTTTGAATACTGGTCTTTTTAATAAGCTGTGAAGGAAGAAAATTAGCATTGTGCCCATGTTCTAATATATTTACGTATGTGAGTGTAAAAAAATATATATTACATATATGTCTCTATTATATAAGCATTTAGAGGTATTCTCTCCTCTAACCCAGGACTAGTGTCTATATGACTTTTGTTTCCCTGTGTATTAATGATACCTTAAAAATACTAGTCTGCATATAGACCTAAAATCAATAATTGGTTACTTTGAAAGTGGGTTGTTCTCTGAAAATTCCTGTGCAATGTCATACGTAGTTGTGGTGGAAAGAGATCAGAGTGCAGTAAAACATTGAAAAATGTTTAATATGTGAAATTTATTGTAATGTTTAAGGAATCATATAGTTTCATAATGATACGTGTATTGTGTGTACCTAGAAAGAGAACAAACCACAAAGAGAAGACAGCTGTAACTACCATGAAGTACAGCATAGGTTTAATGTCCATGCAAACCTCAAACTGAAATAAACCATTGAAACTACAAACGAGTATAATTCACCTATGCCACTTCTGACGAGCCACTTGCGGTAAAATTGAGCAACTTCAGCCAAATTGTATAGACTATCACAGAATTTTACTGTTGGAGGCAAATATAAAAAGCTTCCTCCTCCCAAAGTTCCTGAATAATAAGATGGCCTTGGAAATACCCTGCAAATTTGAACCAGTTGCTACAAGATTATAAAAGCCCTAAGGCAGAGGCCAAGTTCTAAGTGAGCACTTTATTACTCTTGTGTGAATCCAGCTTGATTCACTCACACCCTGTATTTAACTGCTAACTGCCTTGTCTGGAAAAGGATATCAGGTTCTGTGTATCCTGTGATAGCTCATCAATCATCAGGAGAAAGAAATTTAACAAGACAGGAAAAAAAACTCATATTTGACTAGTATGGATATATGCAAGGAAGGGGAGGAGGAAGTTTTGAACGAGATTCTCTTTCCATTAGCCAAATAAACACACTGCTGTCCCTTATGAAAAATGGTTATGCTGCTAATGTTTTAGAAATTTCTGCATTGCATATAATGCACAGTAGCCAGTAGAACCTATCATTTTCCATAGTGTTTAGTCTGTTCAAAACATCAATCCTCCTCCCTAGGAGAGCACAATTATATGAATTGCTCTGAAGATTGTAAGCAATGTTAAACTTGCTAGTTTAGGGCCTTTGTTCAGGAAGAGTGATCAGTCTGTGAGTGGCAAAGAATGGCCAATGAAATACTCTGTTGTAATCTTTTATTTTATTAAATTATTACTAAACCTAAATCATGAAAGACAGAGAATGCAATGGCTGATATCTGGAAAATAGAAACTGTGTCAAATATGAACTGAATTGCAAAGACAAGACAAAGGCATAGTTCCTTAAACTATGGCAAATCTCATAATGGGAGAAGACATGTTTGCCTAACTAAGACTATCCCATTTCAGCCGGTAGGTTTATATCAACTGAAATGTCACACATTCTTTCCAAAGTTAGCAAAGTCAAACATCTTCCTTCTGCCTTTCCCAAAATTACTGTGACTAATGTATATTATTGCTCCGAAGTCTAAAGTCATGTCTCATGATAATCGCATAATAAAGAATATTCTCATTGGTTAATAATTGGTCTGATTGTCTAACCTGTACTCACCTTGGTAGTCCCTCAGAGGAATCAGCTTCAGGAGAATGACTGAAATGTGAAATGAGTGTTCCAAGTTTGAACCTTGTTTTACCAAACGTAATCTCTCCTGAATTTAAAACATTGAATAAACCTGAATTTCCTTAAGGTTTTGTAGTGATGTTATATTCTGTGAGGGGGTAAGAAAGTATTCTTTGGGTTTCACTTAATAATCCAGTTTTACACAATGGCTGCAAATCAGGGTGCGGTATGAAGAGGACTTGATTCTACAAGCTAGAAAGAGCTAGTCTGTGCTGACTTGATGATCTTAGAGGTCTTTTCCAACCGTAATGATTCTATGAGTTAATTTCCTTAACTAATTTGAAATTGTAACAGAGAATTAAAAATAATTATGTTGTAGTTCAACTCAAACATTTTGGGGAGATATGCCAAGTTCTGTAGGGCATCTGATTTCCTTTAGCTGGTCCTTACGTTGTTTATACATGTTGATGTTTGATTTGCAAAGCTGCAGATAAATATGGCTAGAGCCACTGGGGTTTGTTTCTTTTATGGTTTTTTGGTTAGTTGTGTTGCAGAGGGGGTGACTAGCTGCTTATGTGTTTGAAGAATGATATGCTGTTTGGGGGTCTGCCCCTCAAAGAAAATGTATGATAGTCTAGGGTGAGAGTAAATAAGACAGAAATATATCAACACAGAAATAAGGAAAAACAGATGTAGAAAGAGCAGTGCTCAAGGCTGAATTTACAAGCTGTTCGTTACTGATGTACAGACAACTGTCATTACTGTGAAAGTACCATGGTGGGTTGAGCAGCATGGGCAGAGAGCATTGAGTAGCTCTGGGAACATGTGGAATAAATCATGTCTCCTTGGTACCTGTGGCTGTGGGACCCCTTACAATCAGCATATCACTAGCATCACAGGTATCTCCATAAACAGCGTATGTTTGCTAATGACTGAGAAGCAGCACATACTGCTTGCTGTTTCTGTGCAATGTGTACTCAGAAGTGTTTCATGGGAACACAGAAAGATGACACTTACTTTGTCTCCTCTGGCTACATGCTCATAATATTTCAATTTACTATGCTGTCCTGTGCAGTCACTAAAGTACCAAAACTTGGTGTACGTAGAAGTTATAGAAAGATAAATCTGGAAGTGTCATCAGGTGCAGTTGTTTGGTCTCACAAAAAGACTTTATAGTACACTAATTGATACAGCTGCAGCTTGAAAAGTGGTAAATTTCTCCAGATAAATTTTTGGAAAGATGTCTTAAGAAAGACAAATTCTTCTCCTTATTAGAAATTTATATTAGAAACTTATTTCTAATTTCTATTCTGAGCATATGTATGGCTGGTCTCTATTACCTTGTTCTTGTGACTTTGTTTTCCTTTACCTTAGAAAACTTCTTTCCTTTCTGGATTGTCCTTTTCCCATAATTAATTTATAGGTAGTACTCCTATCCCGTCCAAGTCTCTTTTATGGAATTCTGTTGCTTCCTGGAGGATCATCAAATCCTTCTCTGAAATAATCCTGTTCTGAAGCAATCTCTTGAATGTGACTGGCGATTATTGCTTGTCTTTAGCTACTTACGTGAATGTCATTAATGTCTTGTAAACTGGCAATACTGTCTTCATACTATCTCTGTTCTGAAACATTAAAATCCTTGTGTTTTCTGGGCTTTTCTGGGCTTTGATATTGATGCTCATAGACACCCTGTCATAAACACTTTCTAATCCTGACAGCTAATGAGCTAATGAGACAGCAGCAGATGTTTTTAGATCCAGGCATTTATCTGTAACTCCACCTTGAATTCTGAGCTCCCAGGGTCAATCTATCTACTCCTGTTGTGACAACCAGTTATTTGTCTATGTAGCCTCCACCTCCCATGTGCTATCAATGTCTTCTAATTCTGCATCAGTGGCATATTTTTTTGGTCACATTTCCAGTCTTTCACATTTGAAAGATCAAGGAACTCCACCAGTGATACCCTTCATAGCTGGCCGATTATGAAGATGTTTAGCAATTTAAATAATTCCTGCCCTTCTCCAAGTATGGGTGTTGCCTTTGCTATTTTCTTGCCTTAAAAAATGGAGATGGACATTAAAAAACCTTTTCTTCACTGTCCTTAAGTTTGAAGCTTAAACTGGCTGAAAGAAAAGACACATCTGTTTCAGACGGCTTTAGAGGCTGTTTCTGTAAACACAAGAAAATGTGAAGAAGCAAAGGACAACAGTTAACGGATATTCCCTCCTACCACCACATTTGAGCCTTTTTTGACCTGACCTGTTCCTTATGTATACACATTTAAATTATCACATGAAGTGTGTTTTTCCTTCTCTCACACGTAAAAAGTGCACATGTGGACCTTAGCCTGTATTTTTATGCTTTTTTCCATCATATTGCTGAACTCAAATTAGGGTACATGTGCAACTCATCTCAAATTAAAAATCCTGCTGTGGTATGTCGGTTGTGTATATGATCCTGTTGGTAGATCCACAATGTCAGGTGGTTAGGGTGATGGATGTTCTTCCATAATTACATCATCAATGCTTTTAATTTTGATGGTGAAGCCTTATTTTTTTGCATCACAAATTTTTTTCTTGTTTTGTTTTGTTGGGTTTTTTTTTAATTGCCTCCTTTTTTAGAAAGATTCACAGCTTTGCCTTTTGACCATTTGCTACAGTAAAGAAGGGGGATGAGCTATGGTGTACTGATATAGCATATGTGGTAGCTTAACCACAGTCTTCAATTTCTGGTTTTGTTTTCCTTTGGAGATGCAAAACCTTCCCTCAGTGAATGGAGATTTCCACTCTAGCTTGTCTCTCTGCTTTTACAAGTGGTGCAGTGTGTTTTATTTTTCCTTTAAGGGGGAGGGGGGCGTGGGTTGAAAGATAAGAAAGCTGTGTTGTAGCATACTGGTTCCAAAAATGATAAAATGTGAAAAATAACAGACTTGTTTCAGGGCCATGCAATCAAAATAGATTTTGCACTGGAGATATAAAAAGAGACTATGCAAAACATTCCTGAAATAATTTATGCTGAGTTCAAGTTTAAAGCCAGAGATATAATAGTATATTATGTGTTCTTTTGGCAGTCTGTTTTTAAATCAACAAAATTATCTCAGCTTTTGCACTCCACTCAGTGCACTGATTCCCTTAACATTGTACAGTCAGAGCTATGGGTCTACCAGTCTTTTAGATGACTCATTTTCAAAATTGAAAGGTTTTTTAGTTTTTAGTGTCATCTCTCCAGTTTCTACGACAGTGATATGCTATGGCTTATTAGAATTCATGGACTGAGCTGTCACCTTCTTTAGTTAAGTATATTCCAGTGTGTTCTGGGCTGTCTTGGTGCCACACTCACCAAGAGAAGTGTTCATATGTCTGCTTGGCAATTAATGTTTTTCTGGTTATGCTTACTTATGCCAACCACCTGTGTAACCTACCTGTTGGTAACCCAGCTGAGTTGGTTAAGCTTTGTCAGTCTTGGGCAAGGGCTGAGCCCTGCTGTGGGCAAGGTAGCTTGCCAGTTGCAATCCTGTTTGAGAATCTAAAAGGTTTTACAGTGTGTGTGTGGCCTGGCTATGCCAGTTGGCCTTAGGGTGAGAAAATGGGCCCTGGCTCTGTTTAGCTTGCTAACACAGATATAGCCACAGGGTAAAGGCCTATCAGGACACCTCCCAAGACTGAATATTTTTATGTTATGAAGGTATTTATTTTCATTCCTCTCTCTCTACCCTATCATTTTCCTCATTGCTTCCAGATATTTAACCATCTTATTTCAAGGAGTGGAGTTTTCTTTTATTTTGTGTATTTATTTATTTATTTAAAGCTAAATATTTATTTTTAAACTCTGCTTGATCAGGAAAATGCACAGGAGAGAACTGTAACTAGAACATGAGCTAACTAACTTGAACATGCATGAAACCATCTGCCAAAGGCTTCAGATAACAGGTCTGAATTCCCACAATCAGAAAACTTACTAATCTGCAAAGTTAATGAAATCCGTGAATAGCATGCAAAAAAAAAAATTATAAAAATTTAACTGTAGTCTTTCAGTTATAAAAAAAATTGTCATTTGAATTTAGTCTGATGGAAAGCCCACTGAAACAATTGAGTTTTGCTCGTGTTCTCAAATGAGGCTAGACTTGGCCTCCAAATATAAGCCTTCTTACAGCAAAAACATTATAGTCAAGGGGAAGTTACATTTTTCCTCTCAAAGTAATCTGTCTGTTCTGAGATGCAAGACCCTGAAAGTGTCCCAGAACTAGGACTTCACCAATGAGTTATAAAAGTTGCATGCAAAATTGTATACACTTTGATAACAAGGTAAAATGAAAAACAAAGCAACAGCAAAATATTTTATCATAAATTATCTAATATGCATAACACTACAGAGATCAAACTTAGAATAAGCCATCTCCATGCATGTTCCAGAAATGCCCTCAATATCTTTGTACATACCTGCATGTTTCTGTTGTAAATTCTCTGCATTTTGAAGCTAATTGACTGCCATTGTGCTAAAGCAGGTGTCCTCTGAAGTATGTGTCAAAGAGTGGAAAGCGACAGCCATTGCTAAGGCTGGTCCTCCCCATTAGACTGGCTGTAGTTTCACTGCCTTGTACTCAGCCTGGATTTCTTTCAAGGCCTTTTACAGCCCAAAGACACAATTATCATTATTTTTAGTTCTAAGTGCCTGTACAATGGGAATAATATCTTGCAGCTTGAAAAAAACCCGTGGAATTATAACATGCCTAAGAGGATTTGTGTTGTATGCTATGAGTAGCTCATGAGGTGCTTGAAGGGACAAGACTACACGGGACCTTTTGAAAGACTGACCCAGGTTTGGGGCCAAAACATAGTGTAGTCTAGCTCCAAACCTTGCTTTGAGTAAAGAGAATGATTTTATCAGGTTGCAGATATCAGGAATCTTGAGTGAACCATGTTAGTAGGTTCCAGGTTTTCTTTATGCTTGCTGTAGAAGGGAGCTTAGAGACAACTGGTATTACATGCAGTGTGAACAAGCAGGGGCTGGAGAGCCAATAAGGGAGTTAAATCATTTGACAGTATAGATATATAGTCTGCAGAGGTCCAAAGGAAGCTGAATCAACCCTTGGATATTAGCCTAATATGAAGCTGCTTGATGCTTTATTAAATTCAGATTTGCTGTCCTTTAAAGAAGTCATAAAGAAAAGAGTACGTGTGTGTTCATTTTGATGTACATGGAGGAAGGGTAGAGATCTTTGAAAAACTTTTCTGCCGCAGTTCCAAGCATAGGCTTAGGCTGGTTGAACTCTAAATAGGGAGAACCAAATAAGTGATTATTAGGGTGTTAATATTGAGCTGGGGCTGTCTGTGCTTATTTAAGATTGAGACATGTTAGTGACATGAGAATGGGCAAATTAGAATTACTGGGTTGAGTTCCTTCTACATTTATTTTTATTGAGTCCCCCAGTTTAATTATGCTACAGTGGGGGATAATTTAACTTGTCTAAAAAAGAACAGTCAATTTACTACCAAATTCACATATTTATAATACTCTAGGTTAGACTGAACTAGAGCTGCACTTTGAAAAGAAAAAAATAAATTGATATTTTGTGCTGGAAGTGGATAATTTTTAGGACATGAGGGTAGGTGAAAGGGTAGTCAGGTAACTTCAGTTAGAATGAATGAAGTTGTTATGTTTTTAATGATGTATAAGCTGCTCGTTGATATTTAGATAGTACAGTGCATTTGTTGTGTAGCATCTCTTTGAAAGTATAACTTTAATACTATATATTACATTATTACAGCATATATATATATATAATTTTAAAGGAAGACTGCCTGCTTCTACCTATTGTTCTGGTATCTTCCATTTGAATTTATGCAGTCATCCTGTGTATGATAGCAGGAGGCTGCTTCATGCAAACAGTGGGGGAACAAGGTTTAATGAATAGCAGTAAAGTGTCCATTCTGCTTTAAAAACAAACAAACAAACAAACAAACAACAACAAAAAAACCCAAAAAACAAAATACCACTCCAAAATGTATTTTAATGTAAAGACCTAATATTTGTTAGGAATGGCTGAATGATTTTTTTGTTTGGTTGGTTTTTTGTTTAAAAGAACTGTTGTAATCAGAACTATGGAAAATATACACCATCCCGTTTGTATTATATACTTCTCATATGTTCCTCATTAGTAGAATCATTATTCATATCCAAACATTCCTCTCTCCAGCATTAATTGTCTATTGTTTTACCACCCTAACTCATCACAGTTTGCTGGTATCACAACTTAAAAGTGTCAAGAACATATTTTAATGAAAGCAATACATAACCTACAGTTTATCCATGAGAAAAGTAAAATCTTGTTGAATTCATAGATTTGTTTCTTTTTTGGAAAAATTTAGATTTAACCTTTTGTAAGGGAAAAATAGTATTTCTCTCTTTTTACCAGATCTGAAAAAAAATTTCCCCTTCAACTAGCCATGAAGACTTCCTGAATAGTAAACTTCCGCAGGGTGTCAGGTATTGGCCCGAGTAGGTAGTTCTATAAGCAGAGACTACATGAGTTTTTATGAAGAATTATCAGAGAATGAGTACATCACATATGTTCAGTATGCATTGCAAAAATATGAGAATAAGAGAATGATTTTTAGATTTACACTATATTTTAATCTATATAACACATGATAAGATTGTTAAATTATTATTGACCCTAGGCTTCTAACTCCTGTTTTCCTTATTCTTTCCTCTCCAGCAGTTTTCTCAAGTTAGTTATTCATAAGCAGTAAGCAAAACAGACTTTTACAATAATTCAAAAGCAATCTAGTTAAGATTGAGTATAGGTTTAACTGAAGTTGAGAGACTTGAAATCTGTGAAAAGGGCCTGAGAGACTCTCTCAGTTGATTGTTAACTCAATAAAAACGTATGATAGGTCTGATTTTAAATATGTGCGAAAATAAGCTTATTTCCAGATCAGCTAGCATATCTTTAAAGTGTAACTCTGTTGTTGTCAGCTTGCATTACCACTTGTTGTTTGACAGAACTGGCAATCCTTTTGTCTTCTATTAGTAAAGCACCTGGCAAGCTGAGGTCTTCATCAATAACTTTTACTCTTAGGCTTTGTGACAGTACAATCACACAGCTAATGACAGAGAAGGTGCTAATATTGGCTCTCCAAGATAAACTCCCAATTAATTTCAGAAGTATTACTGGCCTTAGTCTCATACCATGAGATTTACAATATTTTATTTTCCCAAATTTTACAATAAATGAATTGGTAGGACAATGGCCAGCATTGCTGCTAAAGGCTAGGCAATATATATATATATATATATATATATAGGTAATATATTGCAACACTTGCAAAATGTTACTTTTAAGATAATTTCAAATATTTCGCTTATATCTGTTATGCAATAATATCAAGTTCAGATATCAATCTGTAAATAGCCTGTAAACATTATTAAGGAAAAAACCAAACATATTTGACAGAGTGCCTGTAGTTCATCACTGCAGTGTATTATTCAAATCAGGCTGTGAGGTTAATATGGATACAAATATTAGGATAGCTTCTTAAAAATGTGGATGCACACGTGCAATTTCAACCAAATATATCTTTACAGTACTTATAGTGAAAAATGTATACCTATTGCTCAAACCCAACTGCATAGGGCTTTTTTCCCTTTTTATCCTTAAAGGGAGGTAGTACATATCTTCTAGGCCTGTTTGTTTGTTAACTTACTGTTTCATCCCAATTAATTTTGTTAAAACAGCTTCATATCAAAGTACATTCATGGGCTCAGGAATTCACTATCAACCTTGCTTGAAAAGTTTGCTTTGTCTTGAAATTAGAGGTAAGATGAAGTTTGTAATGGAAATTTTAGATGTAGCCTTGGCCTGTGTGCTGTGAGCTGATACTGCTGTAATGTCAGCTATTTTTTTTTATGTGACAATTTTTGCTTTCACAATGAAGGATGATAATATAGTTAATTCTGTCTTCACTATGCAACCTTTCTCTGCGCTCTTGAATGGTGAAGACAGAATTAAGTCCAAGGTATCACAACAATAACTTTCTATCAAAAGTTATTGTTCTCCATCTTGTAACTCATCAGTTCAAGTACCACCACTGAGCCGAGACCAGAAGAATTTGCCCCTGCCTCTTCTCTGTAAGAAATACTGGCAGTGGAGGTTAGTGGTGTGTTGCAATCTGCTCTATGATATGTTGGGGTTGGGGGAGGAGGGAGCCGTACCTAACATGTCTGCCTTGGGAATCTCCCCAAGGTAAACAGGAGGAGAACGGCATGTATGAGGGAGGACAACCTCGGTGTTGATGAGTAACAAAAACAGCCAATAAATTCACATCAAGGATGCCATCCATGACATGTATATATACTTAAATCTGCTATCTGAATGTACTGTAGTCCCTTAAAAAAAAAAAAATCACCCTTGAATAAATGAGAATATCTGATTGAAATGCCAAACAAAGGGTCAAATGGTTATAGAGAGAAAGAGGGAGGGAGAAATGAAGAGTAAAAATGAAGCAATGATGGAAAAAGAAGAGATAGGAAAAAGAAATCTTCATGCAAGGTTGTCAGAAAGCAGTGCTCAGCATATGTTATGAAACATATCCTTTAGAAGAATATCTTGCTTCTTTTGTATAACTTTTAATAGCTATCTCATTAATTACAATTTGAGGCAGCTGCTACAGGCCAAATAGTAGTTTAATTGAAGTTCATTGCAGATATTTGAATGGAAATAAATTGGCCTTGGATTTAACAGGAAAAAGTACAGGATACTATTTTTACTAATGCAAATTTGGGCTGAAAAAAATGACTCTAACTTCATGAGAAGTAAGTCTGTCTGTAACTTTTAGTTCATTTGGTGTAAAAGGTCCCTCAGTTCTAACACAGTTATTGTTCTGAGTTAACATGGTGGAGAATTTGACTTTTCTGCACCTCCCCTCCACCTCCTTCTCCCAGAAAAGAAAAAGGAGCAGTTGTTAAGTCAGAGTAGAAATCACAGCATGTGATTTACCTTTTCATATGCACAATGTGAAAGAAAAAAACATAAATACCTGAAACTAATAATTCATGAGTATCTTATTGATTGAAAATTCATTAATTTTTAGTGATTACTTAAAGAAAACCCAAACAAACAACAAAACAAAACAACCAGAAATCAGTCTCAGGAGGCAGTCTATTTTTGTTTTCTTCTGTGGTCAATAATTGTGAAGAAAAGTTATGCTTTCCTAATGTTTTAATGTTTATTTCTTGTAAAAATATTATCTTTAAAAATGGTGTCAGTTTGAATTTATTGACAACTGTATTATTTCATCAGGGATATTGCAGTTACCCACAGAAATATCTGAGAAGTCAGAAACATTCTTGAAAACTTACAGTGAATCAGAGACTTGCTATTTTGTGTGGATCTGTTATTTGGAGGTATTGGATCAACCCATCTCAAACTTATGGCTGATGTATATTCTTGTATGTCCTGTGTGAATCAGGATAAGAAATACTATTTCAAATGTGTAATACTGAATGATGTAAACTGGTTTAGGTCCCCATATAAGTAGTGGACGTGACATGATGTTCTATCCCTCAATATTGGGACTGTTGGTAAAATCATACAGTGGGGAAAAATGAGTGGGGAAATACTGAGGGTTTGGCTTTTTTTATGTATTTGGACCATGAAAAGATGGATAATTAGGACAACTCATCATGTATCTCACGGGACTTTATAAGATTGAGCAATTCTGTTACAGATTTAGTTTGTGTTAACATAACAGCTGCAGCTCTTAACATTCCAAATATGTCTTATTTAAAAGTGACCTCTGATAAGATCAGGAGAGTTAGCAGATACTGCTAGAAGCATCACATTTGGAGGGAGAGTTTTAGAGGAAGTACTATATTAATTTGATTGTCAAATCTGATTTATCCATCATTAAAACAATCCAGTGCAGTTGGTTATGGCCTTCCACGGTAAACTAGAACAAGGAAGAGATAATGTTTAAAAAATAATCCTAAAAAAAAAAAAAAGGTGAAAAAGATGTCTTGTTGAACTGCAGCCAAATACACAGTAAAAGCAGATACCTACATTCAAATACACTGAGTTTTTTTCTGTCTTTTTTTTTTTTTTTAAAATTTCTCTTCTCTTAAATGGTTTTGCATATGTTCGCTGAGGAAAATTTGTCTTAGTTTTCAAAAGTATTTAACTTGTAAATGTCTGAAGTTTGGAACCCTCAGTATTAGATGAGGATTCAGGTTTTCTTGTATAGATGCTCAGCACCTTCTAAAAATCAAAATGTTTTTCTGAGCTATCTCAGACAAGGCAAATAAAAGCTGATGCACTTACAATTATTGATTGCCTTATGAAAATTTTAACCTAGAAATTTATAGAATTTATTGGCCTGGGGTGGAGAAGTGATGTGTCTGAAAAA
Source organism: Antrostomus carolinensis (assembly GCF_000700745.2). NCBI lineage: Eukaryota > Metazoa > Chordata > Aves > Caprimulgiformes > Caprimulgidae > Antrostomus > Antrostomus carolinensis. The sequence continues at coordinate 31,620 of NW_010314314.1, forward strand.
CTGGTTGGTGCTACAGGAGGGAATGTAGTTGACTGAAGTTTCTGGACTTCAATGAGCTGAATAATTCATATGTTGAATAGTGATCTTGCTCTTATCCCTAGTTGTTAAGTTTGTTGCATATATTGCTCCCTCTCTCCTACCCATAAAAGCACAATAGCACAAAGTTTTACCTGCCTTTAAAAATTATTTTAAAGGAACTGAAGTGATTTAGGTACTGACTTCCATTGAATGCCCTTAGAAATATGTATCATCATCATATGATTAGAACAGCCAGATAGCTCTTTAAACTATGAATGCTACTGGCCTTTAAAGTCTATACTGAGAGTTACAGAAATCTGAACATTTTTTCTTTTTGAAATTAAAGATAGATCTATTGTCCATTGTTTGTGTTTAAGCAAGGACCAAACAGGCACAAGCAGTCCTAAAATAAAAATGCAAATAAATTAGCCTGAGTCAGCAGAGAAATATATAGAATAATGAAAAAACCCCATATTATTCTTCTGATCTTTAGTGTTTTATTTTCTCTTCATACACTCTCATTTTGAGTTAAGCATGCTTGAATGATGTATTATTCAAGAATACTTTCATTGTAAATTACCTTTACTTCATAGCTCATGTAAATAATATAGTTGTTCAGAGTATGCAGATGACTTGCAGTTTATGTGAGATCATGTCTTCAGGGGATAATGCTTGAAGTGGATTACCAGCTGCCTTTGAAGCATTTCAAATTGGTTTAATTTGGGATAGAAACAACCACATGGTTTTGACACCATTCCATTTCATTGATGTTCCTGTTTGCCCTCAGAACTGTCTGTAGACATCTCAGTGTCCTAACCAGGATCTAATCATACGGTTTTATTTTGTAGTTTCACAATTATATACTATGTTTTGTTCTCTTATCAAAAATGTCCATAGAGCTCAAATAGAAAAAGAAAAAAAAAAAACCTACAACCAAAATCTGATTTAAAAGTTTGGAGAGGTGATTAGCAAGATAATTATAAAAAAATAAAAAAGCTTAAAATCTGTTAGTGAATCTAAACCAAAAATGACATTTAAAAGAAGGCGAGGTGATTCTTGGTCAAGTACATACTTCAAGCCTAATGAACAGTGGTATGTGCTGGTGCTGAAGAACTCAGACTGGGAATTCAACACATGTTTGTAAAGATCTGAGCTGCAGTCAAGCTTTATAGAAGTTAAATGTACATTGCAACATGGAATGATCAGTTATTGTCCTGTGCTGAATGAGACATATTTTATGATAGTTTCTCTTATATGCAGCTTTAAGGGTTTTCAGTTTGCTGGTTGGTTGTTGTTACTGCATTTAGCCCTTCCTAGTATAAGTACAAAAAGATTGTTTTTGATTTTTAAAAGATTAATAGCTTAGCAATGCACAAACAAACACAGTTGGGGCATAAAAACCAAGCAACTGAAACATTTCAGATGGCTGTGAATATTTCCATTTTAGATAAGAGACCACTGAAGATGTTAATTTGAAGTCTCTTCTCTTGGCTTTCTTTTTGCAAACTGTATGTGCTTCTGATCCATAGTTTTTAATCTATTTCTTTAAACCAGGAAGAACTTTTTCTTTTAAAAACAAAATGCTTACTTAGTAGTTAAACAAAACAAATCTGTAGAGTTTTTTCTCCTTCTGTGCTTTTTACATATATTAAAAATAAAAGAATCCTAAACTTAGTAATAATATTATTAACTTACAACTTTTTAATTATTCATTCATTTCAATGCTTTGGGCAGTAATAAAGTACCAGAACATTAATCAACAATACATGTAGTGTTATGGCTTTAACCTGAAGGAGGTGAACCCTGTTAGTGGTGCCCATTGCATTTTAGGGATGACATTCAAAAACTGGCAAAAGAAGTCAAAATATTGGGAGTGCTGATTCAAACTCTGCCACTGTCCTTGCTTAAATAACTTGGAGTTTCATCTTATTTATTTAATCAAGTAAATATCCTTTAATTTGGGATCTGTCATTTGACTTTGTACCTGTCTGAATTTTTAGACTAGGTTGTTTTTTGTTTTTTTTTTTTTTTGAAGGGCTAGGTGGTTTAGGGGTGGTTCAGAAACTGTCAGTTAGGTCTTAAATATGGTATAAGTCATGGTTTGGGTTACTGGTTCTGGAGTACGTTGTATTTCAAACTAATATTTGTCTTTACAGTCAGTGTTGTCTCTGAAACAGAAATCAAAGCTCAGGTTGGTGAGCATCTCAGATTAGGCTGTCTTTGGAAAGGCTGTCTTATCCCAGGCTCCTCATCTCTCAGATGTGAACAATGCTGCTTGACTCTTCAGGACTGTTCATATGCTTCAGCGCATCCAGGAGGGCAAGATTCTTGCCCAGCACACTGTGTAAGAACATGTAACAGCGGTGTTACACTCAGATTTTTTTTTTTTTAATTTTAATTTTTTAAAAATTTCTGCTATGGTTGCAGCCACTCTGGGTATTCTCTCATTTGCATGCCTTTGGTTAAGTATGGCCTTCCTTCATGGAAATAGCTTTATGATCCTGGTTGTGCAACAATGCATGAAACTTCAAACACCTGGAAAGATTTTCCATGGTGCGAGCATTACTGCATCAGTGGCCAAACATCTGGAACTCATTGGGAGATTCCCAGTGGTCCCTCAAGTGCTGATTGAGCTTTCTTTCTTTTATAAGATGCACATCTCTCTTGACGTTGATTCCAAAAACTAAGGGGGCGGGGGGGAGCATGTGAGAGGGAAGCCTCTGACTGGCAAATGAAATTATCTACCACCAGGAACATTTTTTGTTACAAATATAAAATCAACATGCGTGCACAAAATTTTTTGAAATAAAACATTCACTTAAAATAAAACTTCATTTGTTGTAGTTACCAAATAACAGAATTTTGGATACTAGGATGTCTGTAAATACCTTGGTTTTGAAATATGGAGTTTGACCTAAAATGAAATGTTTTTCAAAGAAGTGGTAATACTGACCCAGGTCTCAACATAATAAGAAGTGGAATTCCCTGATTCAGGCTGGTTCTTATAATGTACGTTCTTGCCTTATATTCTATGGCTTTTCTTTTTCTATGTAATGATATGGATAAACTAGAGGTAAAAAGGAAAGAGATTAAGCAGCTACAGTTATTTCTGCTCTTTACAATTTGTGAGATTTCCTCCTTCCTGATATTTCACATGAGTCCTATTGTGTGACCTGTGCTAAGAGCTGCTGATATTGTTGCTTTGTACCATACCCATGGCACATTGTGGCTTCACTACATCTGGAAGATGATACAAATTAATCTCTGTTTAAAGTAATTTCTGAGTGGCCACAGTGGCATAATTTTCAACACTGTATGATGACGTATGTGGAAACTGCCTATACATCTATTTTTTTAAAATGTCTTAATTTTATTTTGACTTTTCCTGAAACAAAATAGGGCTTCATCTTGGAATGTTTTAGTGTGGCTCAGCATAGGACATCTATTGATTTTTTTATTATTATTTTTTTTTCCCGTGTCAGCCTGGACACTTGGTCGAGTACTGGAAGAAATAAAAAGATCTCCTTATCATACCCCTTTTTTCCCCAGCAGCATGCTCTGTGTAGAGCAACTGGGAGACAAATTGTACGAGCAATGTTTTGATGACAGTATGTTGCTCAAAAAAGCCACTTAGAGAGAGAAAACATTATAAGTATAGCAACTGCATCCATGTCCTGCTGGAATGTCAGAAACCAGCTGGAGTCAGTCACAGGATTTAGCTTTCAGTGTGGATCTTGTATTTAAAGGTTTTTATCTACATATTTTGGTCACTTCTAATATTACTGCTTAAGTTGCACGAGGATACTGATTTCTGGGTTTGGGATTTTCAGTGTTGTGGGGTTTTTAAAAATATAATAAAGCCACAAACTTTTGAACTGGTCGAGTGTCTACAGTTTGTTTTAAGCCCCTCTAATTTAATGTGTTTATGCTCAGGTCTCACACTTGATTCAAAAAATGAAGCTGAATAATTACTTGTGTAACTCATATCTGTTATGTGGCTTTCTGAAGACTATTCACATCTTCAGGCTTTTCTGAGACTAAATAGGAAATAGTTATGTAAACCCAAACTTATATGAAAAAATACACATCTACTTTTTTCTTCTAATTTTTTTTTAAACTATTATTTTTATCTGAGGTGGTTCTTTGGGAGCATGACAGTGAAAGGTTTGAATAAGGGTTTATTAATTGAAAAAAGTTAATTGGAAAAGTAAAAGAAGACCTGGAAAATGCTTCCTCCCCTCCAGTAATTTCTGATTTAAATGTATATGCAACTGTTCACAACAAAGGAAATAATAACCAGCTCTGTATTAAAGCCCCAAAGTCTCATTGCTAGTGAGTTCATTGAGAAAGATTGAGGGCCAGTAGAAATTGCACTGTAGAACAAAAGAGAGGATACAGTGTGTGCATTTTCAGATGTTTTACTTCAGACTAGCTCTCATGTGCTCATATGCATCCCACAGGGTGCATACCCATGCGATTGGAGTGCATCTTGTTTAACTTCAGCTGAAACAGATCCGGTTCACGTGCTCCAAATCAATAGTAAGTGTGCAGGGACAATTGGGAGATTTGCTTTGGAAGTGTCCTGGTGATTTAATCTAAACCAGTAATTAGACTTGGCCATTTCTGACTTCAGTGAGAACTGGCTTAGGCCACCAATTACTAGTTTTTGAAGATTTTATTGGTAGTAAACAATTGGGATCTAAAAATGAGATTTTTGGAAAAGATTGAGCTAGGTATACATATTAATTTTACTCTTCCTATGGAGTTTGGGATTCCATTTTGAAAAGCATGAAAGATACAGCCTGTCCTCACCATCAGGTGTCTTTTTAAATGCAAAATTTTCATTATTATCTTAATTTTAAATAAATAAAAACTAGAGTATGAGAAACCTTTCCCAGAGTCTTATGATTAATAATCAAGTTACTGGACTGCAAAATGTTCCAAATTGCTTACCTCCAGAAGTTTGGCATATACAAAAATATAACTAGAATATGTTTGATGAAAAAAGTTACACAAGTATGCAGCAGTGACTTCGGGGAATTTGGATCATAGAACTGGTAAGTTTTATTGAATGGGTACTGACTTAAAATGGAGAAGTGTCTAGTGTAATTCTGCATGGAATTATCTTTTCTGAAGTAAAAGAAAGCTTCATTCTAGTGGCTAGAGTAACAGGAAAAATTTCAGTAGGTTTTTTGATGTCACATGTGATTCACGTCTTGCTAGAGACTGAAATCAGTAGGATGTGCTGAGTATGTTACTGGCCCAGGATCTAAGAGACTTTTCCAAATTCACACAAGACCTCTGTGGCAAATGTGGAACCTCAGTCCAGATCTTCTGACTCCTAGTCCAGTTTTTAGGTTGTGGGAACATCTGCCTCCCTCTGTTATTCATCTTTCTGTACTAAATTTTCTTGTGTGGGTAGCAAGAATAACAACAGGTTTGTAGGTCAAAGAGGTGAGCCACTGGTGGATTTAGGTATTGCATCCCATACTCCATAAACTCTGTTTCTGTAATCAGTGGAAGTAGTTTGTAGAGACAACTCTTACACATAAAAGTGATTAATACTGGGTTCTTCATCTCTAATGTGTATTCTTCCTGGTCACCTCCTAGTTTTGCTAATCCTGTCAATATGTATGCTGTGTTAGGCCTTGTGGAGAAATGTAACATTTTAGTGTGCTGAGCCATACCAACTGTAGTGCAAAAAGAGCCATTGAAATATTTTGCCAGAAAGCCAGACTACATTTTTCAAGCATGTGTTTATAAACTTCTGGTTCTAAGCACAATGGCTGCATTATAAACGAGAGCTCAGGAACAGGCAGCACTCCAAGTGGAGTCAGGAGTGGAAAAGGAGTAACAGCTGACTTCTGTTTATCAGACCAGCTTGAGCAGGATGTGCTTTCGCATATCTAAATATTTATGTAAACAGATGCACATTAAACCATTTAGAAATAAATAAAACTTTCTGAAAATAGAACTCCACAATGACATCAGGAGCTGTTTATCTTCAAGAACTGTGGGAATGGGCTTGAATATCCAAATATTTCATTGAAAAAGGCAATAAAACTATCTTCAGATATAGTTTCTTAAGTTTATATGACACAGGCCATCTGACTGTGCTGAGCGTACAGATTTGCTAGTAGTATTTTTCTAAAACCAGCCAACTTTACCTACTTTCCCAACCTCACACAGTGGTTGATCATCCGTACTTGTTGCTAGTGTAATCTTTAAGTAAGATAGCTCTTGTCTGCCCTTCTCTATACTAAGGTAAAGAAAACCTTGTTGGAACGTGGCACTCTGCTAGACAAAAGGCAAAGTCTCAGTATCGGCTGTGTCTCCCCACACAGTGCAAACACGCCAGGTCTGCACAGCTTTTCTCCCATTGTATTGCATGTCCATATAGAATTGTGCCTTAGCAGATGAGGGTTGGTTTTAGTATGATTGTATATGAATGCTGAATTAAAAGACTATCATCTACAAGTGCTTTTCTCAGTGTCCTACTTTCTCTGCTTTAGTTCCACAATGGTATACCGCAGTCACGCTTTAATAGCTGTTGTCTCTCTACGCTTTTGTACAGAATTTTTTGCTGGTGTCAACTTGTGTGGTGGTGGTTTTTCTTTTAAATTCTATTTCTCGCAGCTCTGTGAAATGTGGGGTTTTTTTATAACTTGCTGCATACCCTAAATGCCCCTCCATTTTATTTGTCTGGTGCACAACCTCAGATAAGTTGTTACTTTTTTAGATGAAGTTTATCAAACTCCTAAATTTCAAACATTACCATGGATTTCTCTGTGATCGCTTGTCTACCTGTGTCCTCAGAAAATGCAACACAATCTGGTTTTAGACTTTGTTTTTTTTTTTGGTTTTTTTGTTTTGTTTTGTTTTGTTTTGTTTTTTTTTTTTTTCCCCTTGGGCATACATCTGGGTTTTCAGATAAATGATTAGGATGTATTATAAATACATTGTCCTAGAGTATATAACTGAAACAACTCCAACTCGGCCAAAATTTATACAAGAGGAGGAAGATCTGCTTTCCATGGATTTTAATTACATTTTCTGTATGTGACTTCTCCTACTTGATAACATTAGTTAAGATTTCTGATATGTTTCTGTTTTATAACCTTGATTGTAGTGTTAGTCATCTGTGGTTCCTTGACCAGTTTTGTCTCTAAAAGCTTCATGCAACAGAAGCTAGTAAAAGGAACATTCAACAAACTGTTGGTTGTAAATTTGGGACCAATTAACTGTATGTGGTATAATAACCATCAAGACGTGTTAACAGATTTTTATGAGTGTTTGACATCAATAAATGCCAGTCCTTGTTCCATGTGTTCTTACTGTGAGAACAATGCAGCTGGTCAGATGGTTAGAGGGTTTGTGGCTGGAAAAGGAAATTAGTTCTGCTCGGTTTTGTTGTAGAAAAAAGTATTTTTTTTGTGTGTGTTTTTGCACGAAGTACCATGTTTCTGAAACTTAGTGGTTCAATACCGTTGATTTTTCCTTGCTTCCAATAAATGTGGAGGTGCTGGTGTTGCAACCAAGTCAAGCATTTGTGTTCTGTGATTATGAAATCCTTGTAGTTGCTTGCTCCTACAGAGCATCATTTTGTGAATGTGACAAACCTGACAATAGCTCTTTTGTCCAGAACACTCATGGCCATAAATATTGACTAAAACCCCCCCAATTTATACCCACTGGCTTGTCTACAGTTAAAAAATATCTCTGTTTTGGCACGCCAATATGTATAAATAAAATGAACAGTCACTGATTTTGACCAGTTAGATTTCATAAATCCAAATCTGCTATTATTTCTGATACAAACCCAAAGTGTTGTCCACCTTTTATTTTTTTTAAACCTGAAACAATACACTTGACAGGGGATAGAATTTCTTTCCTGGACTTTTTCCCATATATTTGAAACCTTTTTTTGAGTTTTTTCTCAACCTTATCTGTGTTGAAGAATGCCAAAAATAGGAAAAAAAAATGAAGTTAAGAAAACTGAGATATTCTGTAAATCTAGGTTTCACCAAGCTCAGTAAATTATTTAATTTGGACAGAAGAACTACTTGCAGAACAAAGCAATGCTGGAGCAATTTTAGAATGCTACTCCCTGGACTGCATAGGATTTTAGAACTCACTTAAATTGGAGTAAAGAAGTCTTGTTCAACATTAATTCCAAATTAAAGTGAAGTTGTACTGCTATGCGAGACTTCTGATGTTCTCATACAAATGAATACTTAGTAAATAGTAATGCAATCTAGGTAAATTCCAAAGTTTCATCTTCCAGTAAAGTCAGGAAGTTTTAGTTTAAAAATGGAACATCTTGAAATACAGACAAGTTAAAATACAGAAAAAGTAAAAATATTTCTCATATGAGGAAAAAGCTGATAGTCAAATCTTGTTTATTCACAGTGTCCTCCTTGCTACTTAAATTTTTTAGAAGTTTGACATAAAATTTATGCTTCCAGGTAGCAATGGGTAAAAGAAGATCTGGAAGGTATATTTCTTATTTTACGAGACATTCTGATATTTAGTTAGAATATTGATTCAGACTTTCCTTTAGGTATGATATGTGTTAGTGGTAAAGAAATTTCTCATCCTTTTCCACCTGCTGTCTTCTGAATAGCAAACAACAAACTTGCTTACTTTGATTTCCTTTGTTACACCTCAAGAAGTCTGGAGTTGGTAAGGAACGTATTTCTTCTGTTATGGTGAAATCTGAAAAGGAAGAAAAGTGAAAAATTAAAATCCCAATTCCAATTTTTGTGTAGTTACTCAAACAGTTGTGAAATTAATTATATAGATGCATCTGGTGATATTTGCATTTGTCATGCTTAAAGGAAACTGTGCAAGACATTGGGGACGGATATTCTATAAGTGTTTTCCAGTGTGATTTTCTCTACCCTTGTTGACAAGTCAGGGTATAAGGTGACTGGGCTAGATATATTGTGCCCTTGCTTGCAGTTATATAATTTTAAGGGAATGAATACCCCTTGGAGAATAGAGAGGTATTCCTGGCATTGATTCAGTTTTCTCTGCATTGCTTCAGTTTTCTCTGCTCCTTTATCAGTGTCATCAGTTGAATGAGTTTTCTGCAAGCACTCTTTTTCACACACACACACACACACACACACACACACACACACACACACAAAATCTTTCATGGATACTCATGTGAGAACATGTTGAAGAATGGTATGTAAAAGAAAGGTGAAGTAAAACTTTAAGAGATTTCCCCAAAATTGTCTTGAGAAGCTCTATTTCTGTCCCCCACTGTTAGGAAGTGCACAATGTTATGTGCACTTATGTGGACAACTGTGTCCACATAAGTGCACATTAATAATCAGTAGAGTAAAATTAACTTCATGAATTTTAGAAACTTCTTTTGAGCATTTTGTAGGATCACTGCCTTACATAAGGGATACATTTCTTAAAAGTTGGGAAAATTGGTCTTCTATGTGTTCTTAATTTCCCATTAGCTTTAAGTCTCTGCTTATAATATTCTACAGTGCATACACATGTAACATTAGAGTGTGTGCAGCTACTTCAGGCTTCATGGGACTGTTTTTTGTTGGTTTTGTTGTTTTTTTAAAATTACTTAGAGATTCATGATGGATAATATGTGAACAGATTGTACGCTTTTAACTTTGTGTTAATTATTGATCATCTTAGGCCTTATAGAGACACATACACTTTATCACTGAGTTTTTCTCAGGAATAAAAATTTCAAATGATACCCTGTTGTTATGAGTTGATTGGCTGTTAGAGCTATATTCAATTTTTTTCAAGATGCCCTGTATTCAGTAGTAGTGTGCTTGGCTTTATTGCTGTTCTTTGGATGATGATGACTATCCTGCATGCTGTATATTCTCTGATCACACGTTGAGAGAGGAATAAATTTTTACAGTCATAGAAGTGTTGGTTGTCTGGGACCTTTGAAAGTCATCTAGTCCAGCTTCCTTCTCAAAGCATCAGATCAGTCATGGTATTAGTTAGCTTTAGTCTTTAAGGCCGCATCCTGTAGGCCCCTGCTCATGTTAGAAACCTGCTACTGGACCCTCTCCAAAATCCCCATATTGTTCTTGGAGCAAGGGTCCAAATCTGGATGAAGTTCTCCAGCTGCAGCCTCACCAGTACTGTGCAGAAGAAGAAAGTGTCTTCCCCTGCTCTGCTGCTCCTGTTCTTCCTGATGTAGCCCACTTGTGTGGTTTGCCTTAGTTGTGATGGAGTCACACTGTTGCTTCATATGTAGTTGGCATCTGCTGTGACTTCCAACCTGTTTTCATCAGGTGCTGATATGGCCTGTGCTTCTGCCCCAGGAGCAGAACTTTTCACCTCTTGTTGAACTTTATAAGTTTTTCTGCTGGGCCAATCCTCAGTTTTTGCCAGGTCCCTCTGATTTCAAGCTCCACCCTCTAATTTCTGTTAAAGTGTTTGAATTCCTGACAAAAATTCTGGATTTGCTATACACTGAATATTTGTGGTTTGAGAGTGTAAAGCAGTCACCACCTCATGTGGTGTTTCTGCTTTAGACAAAAAGAAAATAACAAATGTCAGTGATAGTCTTTCATCCAAATGTCATGTTTTCATTCGTTAAACTTTCTTTAAAGACATTTTTGTTGATAACAAAGGCATTTTGAAGACAGATTTCCACATAGATATAGTAATTTTCCAGGAGATATTGATTAAACTTGCATGCAACATTGGGGGCCTTGAGAAAGAAGCATGCCTTCTTTCTCAATGAACTTTGTTTCTGTTGCAAGCAGCTCTTAGATATTTTGTTAAGTTATGCTTCTAGCTTGTGTTCATTAGCGTTCATGAATGGTCATGTCATACTGCTTTACAACAAGATTAAAATCCCTAACTGCTACCCATTTGTTTTGAAAGTTTCCTATTAGAATGGTCAAATCTTTCTGACATCCTTCATGGTAGTCTCACAAAGACCTTGTGTGGCAGGAGTCTGGACTACCAAACCTTCGAAATCTTTGCATGCATTGTGAATGGCATATATGTACGCCACCCAGAATTTCTTAATGTTTCCTTTTAAATTCTTAAGAGTGCCAGTGCAACAATGTGCACAACAAATGACATTCCAGGTGTTGGGCTTTTTTTATTGTTGAAAGAGTCAGTAGATAGCATTTACAATGCAGTGTGAGGAAAGTGAAAGTCAAGATGGCCATTAGGCTTTTCATGGTAGTTCAGGAAACCAAAATCTAAAATGAGTTCTGTAATTGCATCGCCTTCCTGAAATCCTCCTCTCCCACTGTGTCGACATCTTTGTTTATCTTCTGCTCTGTGTCTTTCAGAACTGTTTGTGTCTGCCAATGAATCTGGCAGATACATGGCTTTGTCATGTGGGGTTCTTATCTGCCAAAAGGCATACAAACAGGGGAGGGGAAAAAACCTGTAAATTTTTGCTGGACGTCTTCGATTGTGGATAAAAAAACATCTGAGGGAGACTTGTAGACATTTTCTGAAGTGATATTGCTTTTGCTGATTTTGAGTTCTATTTTAACAGTAACCATTTTGATTGGTCTGCTTGTCAGTGATTTAGTTCTATCTTTATCCATAACAACAAAACTGTTGATCTCTTGTTTTAATTCCTGCACAGATCTGATTTCCAAGTGGTGCTACAGGAAAAGATCTAAAGGCCTTTAGTAACATTCCTGTAATGACAGCATCGCTGTTCTTGTGTGTGCCCTTTCTGTAGGGGAAGTTATAGAGGGATATGTTTCCATAAAATGTATTCCTTCTGTGGTAACTCTTGATGAAATTAATTTTAGTAATGGAGAGACAGGAGGCATGGTTGTCTCCTGTTTTCTGCATGCTGCTCCCCTTCTTCATGTAGAGATCGATACTGTCTGCAGGGATGACTGAGGAATCCAGAACACGATGTAGATAATGTAGGGAGGAGATGGTCCTATCTTGTGGCAAGGGAAAGCAAGTGTATGTTGTATCTGATATATCTGGCTATTTTCAGCTGTCAAAATGCTTTTGAAAGGAGGAAAAAAAGCAGCAAATATTGTGTTGGACAGTAGTATTTATGGAAATATCTGCTGATGTTCCAAGACTGTGGACAGTGGTCTTGGAACATCATCCATCCTGCCAGCCAGATCATTTCAGTGGTGTATATTTGCAGTCTTGGAATGCTTAAGAAAGGAAATGATAATACCAGAGTAAATTTATGTGTTATGGAGATTTTTTTGTTTAAGTAGATTTAGAAAGGACTGTACCAATTTCTGTTAAATGTCTAACCTGGTGTACCTTAAATGAACTTCTGAACTTGGTACTGCTGGCTTCAGTGATGTATGTCTTTGTGTGGAAACCTTTGCATTTGAAATTAATGCATTAAAAAAAATTGAAAGCCACTTCAAAATTCTGAAATGGTTTCTAAGAAACAATTGGGGGAAAACAGTTTGTTAGCAGTTTTTTACTGTTTTCATTCATACTGCCAGGTGGTACTCATATGCTTTGGATAAGTCCTGTTGGCTTGTGGATTTTTTTTTTTTTCCTGCCCTCATTTCTAGGGTTATATAACCCTTGGCTGTGGGACTTTAGCCTGTTCATGTAAACCTGAAGGTGTCAGTATCATTTTTGGATACCAGAGTGTTTCATCACAAGAGAAATTCGGGGTAAATAATTTTTAAAAATGGGTGGAGATCTATTGCTCTGTTCATTTTTATAGTTTCTTAATCAGGCTTAAGTCACTGGGAAGGAAGCCACGGATTCTTTGGTATAGAGCCTTTGAGCAGCCTCTGTGTTATTGTGCTGAATCACAGCACCTGCACCAGCCTGAACAAACCGTTTTTCTCCAGCCCCTGGAGATTCTAGACTTACGAATAGCAATTTTCTAGTCCAACCAGAATAACTATAATAAAAGCATCAAATATTTTGAAATGGATAAATATTCATCTGCTTATGCTTGGTCTGAGCATAATTAAAATTACACATAATTAGAATTGTTTATGATTCATTCTCTGAAGATTTACAAATGATGTTTTTGTGGCATGAGAAATATTTTGAATGTTGAATCTCTTTGTATGATACACTTTTATTATTATTATTTCCATATGCATAAATCCAGAGAGTTTTATTATCCATTTAACTTCCATAAATAATTATGAATTACTGAAAAATTGCTGCTTAGGTCAGATTAAATTTTCCATAGTTTCATTTAAATGTATTTTGTGGAGATATTTTGCTCTTTTTTTCCATTCTTGCTGCCCTGTGCGTGTTTTGTATGTATGACTTTCCTCTCTATTACTTTACAAATAATAAAAGTAAACAGAGCAAGAGAAAAGAGGTACATAACTTCTTTCTCTCAAACTGACTCACATTTCCTATGTGAATTTGGGTGAATCACTTAACTGTTTGTTTCCACATCTGTACAGCAGGAGTAAATTTCCCATGGGCTTTAAAAAAATTAATAAATTAATTAATCTTTGGAAAGTACATAGAAATTCTGAAATACAAGAGCCTGCAGATCCCAACATCTTATAAATTACGTCATGATGGCATCAATTAACTTAGGACTTGGTCAAAAGAAGGTGCAGGTAACTTGTACATTTGTGTCAATAGCTGTAAGTGGTGTTAATTTATGTTTCAAAGGACTATATGATTATTACAAGCCCTCTGCATTGTTCTCTATGGTTATATACTGTCAGCAGTAAACCTGACAGTTTAAATGCTAGCCCGAGCAGACTTACATTACTACTACCAAGTTCAGCTACTAATAAAAAATTTGGAGTAGGACAAAAAAATCTGGACTTAAAATAAGAACTATTTAAGAAATAAAACAAAAAACCATCAGTATTTAATAATCAAGGTAAATACTCTTACAACTCTTTTCTTGCTTTGTTGTCACTGTGGCTCTGTAAATTCTCTTGCCTGTTATTGCTTAATGTTTAACCTTTCCCTTTTGGGTCATAAGAATAAAAAGGATTGAGTATTTGCAAAGCAATGCTACAGCCATCTGAAGAGCTGTGCCTTTGGCCTTTTTCTGTGTATTTTCACGGTAAATGTACTGGTTTTCCTGGTTGACCTTGTGATTGATAGAAGTCCAGGCATATCAACACTGATTATTATTTTAGATCTTATTAGGAATACCAATTAGAGCAACAAAATTAATTTAAAATTTCTTTTGAATGGACCTGGGAGGGATAGCTAACTCCACACTGAGGAGAAAGCCTCAGAAAAGACTAAGCAGTTTTCATCATCTAGGGTGTGACAAGGCAGTCGTCTGCTGGTGTCTCTGGTGTCCTTCTACAACCAGTCAACTGAAGTTGTCAGTCTGACCCAGCCTTTGCAGCACAAACAAGATTTGCAGGTTCTGGAGACTTCTCTGAGCTGTAATGTAGAGCTGCAGCATAATGCATTATCTTTCTGAGCATTATTATATGAGAATTACTCAATAGCAAGAACTGTCACCTGAGGCCCTGTGAACATAAGGCAAAATATAATTCTTGATGGACAGCACTAGTAATAAAGAGAAAGCCCACCAATAATTAGCTGCATAATTACTTAGGGTAGACCTCTGGAAAAGCCATTTTCCCCACACCCTTTTCTTCCTCCTCCCCTTTGCAAATCAGCCCTTACCAAATCCTAACTTAAAGCATTTGGCAGGCATAGCTACTAATCTCTTACTCTGTATAAAGTACCCTCCATGTGAGGCACACATATAGAGAAAGTTTGGGTAATGGTTGGCTTGGCAAAGAGATTTTTGGATGGATAAAAATTCCCAAGGCCTCTGTTTATTTATATAGTTCTTGGAATAACCCTGTTTTCAAAAGGCTGCTGGCCAGCTGCTGAGACAGCGTTCCAGCTAATATATTCCTAACGCAATCACCACACTTTGCTTTTCCCATCATGATGTCCCCAAGGCTGTTTTTGGTTAAATCTCATGACTGGAATATAGGAAAGTTCACATTAAGTCAAAGCTTACAATGCCACAATGTTTCAATGTTTCTTTTTTTTTTTTTTTTTCCTTATTTTCTTATTTTTTTCCCTCATTTCTTTTAACCAAGCCTATTTAAATGGAAAGATGCCTATTTCAGATGTTTTAGCCCGGAGTATTTCTCTGCCTGTGGGGAGAATAAGGCATCTGTAATGCAGTGTATGGCTGTATATATAATGCCAAGAATAAGTGGATTGCTATGGTGGATCTCAAAAAGTATATGTGAAGAGGTGACTCTTAGCAAGTAGATTAAGTGTTCTGTTTCAGTGACTAAGATAAAAGCAGAGCCAGTGCAAAGGATCTCTGTGGTATAAATGCCCTTTTAGCATTTCATTGTTCTTAACAACCAAACCACTAAGGCAATGAGCCAGGACAACAAACTACACTTTTTTCTGTTTGTTTTTGTTTGACTTTTTTTTTTTTTTTTTTTTTT
>NW_010314314.1:47086-54609 GCF_000700745.2 Antrostomus carolinensis
AGTCAGAAAATCAAAAAGCAAGACTCATATCTCATGGACATAGTGCACAAAGGGCCCAAGGGACTTAGAAATATTTAAAAGATTTTTTTTTTTTTTTTTTTTTTTTTTTCTGATTAGGTGAACTACTATCACTGAAGAAAGTTCTAGCCCATTTCTATCCTTCCTACCCATGGCAATTCTTATACTTCTTCCCCAGGTGTGAAAATAGAAGTGAATAATAACACCTAAAGAAAACAGAACAATGAGCCAAATGGTTAATTTAGATCTGTGGTGCCCATCTGTCCATGTGATGAAGGAAGGACTAAAGGTTCCCCAGGCAAAAGCAATTCATGTATGCTTTCACACCCCAACTTGACCACAAGAAAGAAGGTTGCTATGTGCTGGTCTGTGGGATGTATACTCTTGGACTAAGCTTTGTGCAAGAGAGTGCATTTTTAGCAGAGGTTGAATACAGGCAGAGAGTTGGGCCTAGCAAACCTACCTTGTAAAATAGCTTTAGTCAAGATATTTGAAGTGTCTGCTGTTCTCCTGCCACTGCTTGACTACACCAAGCAGCCAGTAAAGCTGTCTGGTATTTTGTTTGCTTGTTTTTCTACAGAGCTACACTTCTTGATTCTTCTATCCAGGATAAAGCAACTTTTCACCACTGATTTGGCTGGTTTCTCTACATTCAGTGAGTACCACCAATTTAGTTACTTGTTACAGAGATCGTGTGAAATTAAATGTTTAACCTTTTCTCCACCCCAAACTCATATGCTTAGGCAGAATGCAATTTAAAGTTTGGGCAGTCCATGTTTAATTTTCTTCCTTCCTAGGGCCTGTTGTGCTTATTGTTAACCACAGCTCATCCTCACTGTTGATAAGTAGTGCCACAGACATCTCCTGCTTCCAGTGATATCAGGTCTGGCTTTGTGCTATGGGGAATTCTGTGACAGGCACTTCTAAGAGTAATTCTAAGTAGAAATAAATTAACCATCCTGAGAAGGGTACTGGAAGGAGGAGGTTCAGAAGGCAGGATATTTCACTTAGTGAGGGATAGCCAGCACTACAGAAGAAGTGGTTGAGGTAATCTCTGGCTTTGTTGATTATATTACTTCAGATAGTTAGCAGGTAATAAGCTCTGTGTTTGTACACACCCACACATCTACAGAGCTCCATTAATTTCAGTAAGACTCCAAAAACTTACACAGGTGAATTAAAAAAGTGATGAAACCATCCTGGAGAGACACACAGGGATGGAGCCCAGAGGACAAGCATGCATTTTCAGTTTCTCTTGGGAAATTAGGGTGAACTGAATGGAATGAGTCAGACCTCAGTCACACACGGGAATGATTGATATTTCATGTTGTTCAGCATTTTAAGGCATTTCTGCCCACCTCCACTCCCACAGCGCTGTGCCTTATTTGGGGAAAAATATAGTCAACACAGCTGTGTCCAGTGTGCCTGGACTGGTTTACTGGCTTGTTCTAGTGCCATATCTTGAAGCTTTTGGATGAAGAAATGCTGGAATATGAAAGAAGAAAATATATTTAGAAAATACAATGAGAACTTTTTGTCATCATATTTATGCAGAAAACCTAAAATTACTATAGAGAAAATAGTGGGGAAAAGTGGCTAGCAGATAACAAAGCAACATAAACTGAGTTGAGCTCCACAGTTTGATACCCAGAGGGACTTCCAAACCTTGCCATTGAGGAGTAACTCCAGAAGACAGGGGAGCACCAGATTTCAAAAAGGTCCCTCTACAAAGACAATTATTTGAACTATTTTTTTGTACTTTGAGAAAAGAAGAGTTGCTTGCCTCTTAATGACAGAGGTCATTATGAACATTGTTCCTTCTTGTCCCACTTTATTAAAAATTTGTTAGTTTAGAGTTATTTATTTAACTCATCACTTCTGAGGGGAGTTAAGTTTTATGAGCAGCCAGAAAGGTGGATTTGAATTTCCCAAAAGGCATGATATGAACCTAAGGACACTGCAGATTGCTTGTCACAGTTAGAAGGTTGCAGGATCACTGTATGTTGAAGGTCTTGGTAGCAGAACTCCAGGGAAAAAATTTTCTTGAGAGTTCCACTGTGTTTTATAGTTGGCAATATTAAAAAGCCTGAATGTTTTTCCTGATGTTCCATTAGGTACATATGGGAAAGCGATACTTTATGTGAAAAGGAGCCCAGCTTATGTGCACAGTCTAGTTTGTGTTATCATCACTGACATCTTTTGTGCTAAGAGGTTTTTTATATTTCAAAAATCTCTTATTTCAACATCGTATTGCATCTAGTATCTATACCACTTGGATTGGAGGACAATAAAAATGTCCCATCTTGATTTGTAATATGCTCTTTGGGAAATATAAACCAAAAGTTACGTAGGTTATTTTGGAGTCTTTAAAAAAATCAGAGATCATGGCAGAGTAAGGTAAATTAGAAAAAAACCACAACACTAATCATTATAGCTATGACTAATTTTCCATTACTGAAAAAATTATTGCCCTGTTACTTTAACTTCTGAACAGGTATCTATGTATCTGTATACATGTATATATGTATATACTTCATGAAGCAGATATGAACAGTCATTGTTTATGTGCACATACTCTTATGGAGAAAAAATTTAGTCTTTTTTAAACTTTGCACAGGTTATATTGATTCCTTTTTCAAAAATGTATGGAAAAATTATAATTTATCATAGTACAAGATGTATACAACTTCACTAGCTCCTCTTTCTTTCCTCTGCATATTTTTGCACATACATATACCTAGCCTAAATGTTTCAGTATGAACAACTGGTGGGGGAGGGAAGGGTCAGTCAGGCATAATACAGATAGGTGTGATTATTCATTTAAAAGCTACTGTCTGAGCTACTTAAATAACTAGGTTTGGTTAGTTATATCTGGTTTCCACATGTGTTTCCTGTTTTTCTTCTGAATTCTATACTGCTCAGGGACCTGGGGAATGTGAGTCCAGGATTTTCCTGAAAGGAAGGACTGCTTTGTTCATTACTGCCATGGGAATGTGTTAAATTTAAGCATGTGTCGTACAGGTCTCAACTGTGTTTGTCCAATAGCAGGTACAAGCTTCACTCATTAGAAATGTAAGAATAGGGAGAAAGCAAAGGTGGACTACAACTCTTTTTTTTTTCTTTTTTTTCTTTTTTTTTTTTTTTTTTGAGTGGTTAGCAAAGAGAGAGGGGATGTGTGTGTAATGTTTAGTCCTCTTGTTGTCTGCCAAAGTCACTTCAAGTAAATTAACACAGTGACTTTGAAGTATGCAAACTAAAGTAGCTCTGGTTATTAGCCTAGCATAAACAATGTAAAATACATCAGTAGTCTTCAACACTCAGGAAGAGATAAAACATCCCACGCAGAAAACCTGGGAACACATAAAAAATGTGTTTATTTGAAATCTGTGACAAAGCACAATTTTATTTTTCTCTCATTAGACAATACTCTTTTAATTATGAGTGGTTCTGTCTCTTATTATGGTAATCCACTTTAGGCCCTTAGAAATTGCTTATTAAGATTTAAGTTTCTGACTGTCTAGCTAAGAACAAGATAGTAAATGCATTGCAGCCAAGTTATTATCAACATATTTTTCTAAATGCTGTATTCACATTTTTAGTGGAATTACTGTAGTAAAAAGTGAGATTTTCCTGACTAGTTTGTCATGAAGGAGGGGTATAAAATATGTTTCAGTATTTAGTACCACAATACACCCAAAAGAAGGCATTTCTGTGGTCTACTCCATAACTCTGATTTTAGGTGAATAAGAGCATGATTTATCTAAATTTCTTTTACAATCAATCAAAAGTTGCTTTCCTACAGAAAGAAACACTGCAACATGCAGTTGCTGCAAGAAACATCTCTATTGAATCCTCAGATATTATAATGTTCAAAATTTAGCAATCCCTAACATTGTAGCCTCCAACTCTCTACAGCCAAGCTCTCCTGCTTTTATAGCATCACACAGTCACTGCTGGTGACCAAGCCTAAACACAGTCCTAAAATTCTTTTTGATTGGTAGACTCTAAATAGTTAGCTAGGCTTGGGTTAATTAATTGCACTGGCTTCTTTCTGACTACCAAAGATGGCAGAAGAGGAACTAACAGCTTCCTAGCACACCCTTCTTCCATGCCAGCTCCAAAGTAATTTATTTCATCAAATTTTGTGGAAGTATATAGGTGATCTGAGTTCCTGACTCCTTGCCCAGTTTGTGGCCAAGCTGTACAGTCAACTCAACTTCTTCCATCTGGGCTAACTCAAGACTGTCTTGGTACTGAAGTTCAGCAGTTTAACTGATACCTAGGCAGATGGGGAGACTCACTCAAATCGGAGAAGCGATTCTTAATGGAGCCTTGGGTATTGTTTTTTCCCAAAGTTCAGTCTTTCACACCCAAAACCTGATAGTGAGTGTGTATGTGTGTGTGTGTGTAAGAGAGAGAAAACGGGTGGCAACATTTTGATCTCAGACTAGAAAAAAAGAGATGTAATGTTGAGCTCATGCTGGACTCTCTTTGTATTATCCAAGTAGCATAAAGAGAAGACAAAATGACAATGTCACGTGTGTTAGTTAATTACGGTCTTTAGGAAGGATGGAAGCATTCTTAATCACATATTAAACAGACTGCATTTTTGTTCAAGTGATTGAGGAAAATGTTGCCCAGTATGCTGTTGTATCAGGTTTTAGGGAATCAGATTAAGAACTTAAGCAAGATGAAAACTAAAAGCAAATAAATGTCAAGAACTGGTTTGGGATTTCCAGTATGTCTTTTAAAAAAGTATTTCAGAGAATCATTCTTATTATTTTTTAAGGAAAATGCAACTTTTGAGAAAAAAAAAAAAATGAAAGGTTATCTTTATGAGAATATAGTTAATCATCCCTTCCATTCAGCAGATTCTGCAGAGGGCAAACACTTGCTTGGAAATCCTTGTGTATGTTTCACCAATTTTCTGGAAAGATTTTAAAGAAATATGGTCGGGATAAGTGACTTGGAGGGTTAGAAGCAAAACTAACCACCTTGATAAATGAGGGGAAAGATAGATAATAGTACTGGAGAATAACAGATCTGTGAAAACAGGATTTTGCTCCTCATTTTTTTGAAGAAGCAATGGAATGCAGAGGTGCCATAGGAAAAGATTGTTTTTAAAACAGTTAGAGATGAGTATTTAATGTTTGCAGATAAGTACAGAACTGAACAGCAAGATTATGTGCTCTTGAGGCAGGAAAAGATGTATAACAAAACCTAAGTTTGTGAAGGAAATTAGTGTTGTTTACTAATTATGTGCCAGATTCAAAGCACCAGGGAGAGGAAAACTCTACCATTACTCAGACAGGAGCCAAGAACTCACCTAAGTTGCTACCATAATTATAAAGTTGTTATTCTGCTACCCACTATGGAGGAAATATTAGAAGTACTTACATGACTAGATTAGCCTTGCCAAATTATAATATAAACAAACATGAACAAAACAGTGTGACAGATGAGTTATTTTGGCAACTGTATGTTAAAGTCTTAGTCAGAACATTTCCTTTTGACTTCTCCACAGTGGTCTTGACCTTGCTTCAGGTAGCAGTAGAGATTTTTGTTCAATTCTGGTAGACATGAGTTTTTGATATTTGTAATAGATTTTCTTCTGAAGAGAGTTAAATTTTTTCTCAAGCAGTGCCAAGTCAACTTTATCTCTGACACGTTAGACAGAAATCTGCACCCAAACACATTTTGAGGGTACAGTGCTGCTGCTAGTATTTAGTTACCTTCTCTAGTATTAATACCTTGTCTATGTCTAACTCTGATAGAATTGCATTTCTTCTTTTTAGTGTCTAAAAAGTATTGTTGTACTTCAGTTAGGAATATATATTAAAGCACCTCTCTGTGAAGAAATCTAGACTTGACATAGTCCCCAGGTAAAAAGTTCAAATGTGACGATTTCTCTTTTGAGGTCTGGAGCTCCCCAGTTTAGTTTCTATTTTTGTTGGCTGACAAGATGTTTGTTTGGTTTTTTTGGTCTCAAACTGAGATAGTAGTGTGTATGATTTAATGGGAAAAACTTCCTTTGATCTGAAAAAGGGTAAAGATTACTCGTAAATTTATGTAAGAGCTCATGCTGTGTGTCACTGCAGGAGGCACGAATTGTCACTGTTCGTGCTTTCAGAGTTGTCCATATTTCAATATCTTGTTAGCCAAAACTGCTTTTGTCATACCAATGTGTAAGAACTGGTGCTAATCAGAGTAATAATCACACACCTAAAACTACTGTGATATGCCACAATGAGAACACAAATAATGTATATGAATACATTCTGTATGAGCATTGAATTGTTGACTCTTATGGTGATTTAAAAGGAGGGACAAAGATTGTCATAAGACCTGCTGGTACCACAGAGATGGTTTCCATAAAATCTAAAAATTTTTGATAGATAAAGCTTTAAGCAAAAGATACTAAAAGCAGTCAACTTTTTTTGTGTTACTATGACAACACATAAACTAAGAGTAGTTGACCCTTAGGCACTGCACCTGATTGCTAGTGTTATTCATGGTTTGATGCACATAAGCCACAAAAATTGTGGGATTTTTTTTTTCCTTCGTTACTGATTCCTGCGAAACCAATTTGACAAACACTTTGTCCTCAGTTTGAATTTTGAAGCTGATGCTCAAAACTCCTGGCAGCACATGCTTTCACATTTTTTGTGTCACAATTTAACAGCACAGGTCTGCATAGGACACGTTTAGTAAAAATCCCAAGAAAATAGAAATGCACTGTTGTACACTTTAGTTCTTCTGGAAATCCCTTAATCTTCTCTATGGTCTTATATATACTGTGAAACTGTTTGCTATAGAATGTTTTTTTCATAAGCTAAGTTTGTAATTCTGAAGTTTCTTAAAAGCGTAACAACAGGCTTTGATGTTGGTTATCTAGGATTACTTGACCCATTTTACTGAATCTGTTTCAAAATTTCTTCAAGGTCAGACTGTCATAAAGCCATTAATATTGATTTTTATTCATTATATACTGAAAACAACCTGATTTCCTTCTATGAGCAGGTGACCCCCTAGTGGATGAGGGTAAGGCTGTGGATGTTGTCTACCTGGATTTTTGCAAGGCCTTTGACACTGTCTTTCACAGTGTTCTCCTAGAGAAGCTAGCGGCTCAAAGCTTAGACAGGTATGCTCTTCACTGGGTAAAAAACTGTCTGCATGGCTGAGCCCAGAGAGTTGTGGGGAACAGAGCTAAATCCACTTGGTGGCCGGTCACAAGTGCTGTTCCCCAGGGCTCAGTTTTGGGGCCAGCTCTGTTTAACATCTTTATCAATGATCTGGATGAGGGGATTGAGTGCACCCTCAGTAAGTTTGCAGATGACATCAAGCTGGGTGGGAGTGTTGATCTACTTGAGGGTAGGAAGGCTCTACAGAGGGATCTTGACAGGCTGGATTGATGGGCCGAGGTCAGTTGTATGAGGTTTAACAAGGCCAAGTGCCGGGTCCTGCACTTGGGTCACAACAACCCCATGCAGCAGTACAGGCTTGGG
>NW_010314314.1:54694-54908 GCF_000700745.2 Antrostomus carolinensis
TGTGGCCAAGGCGGCCATCAGCAGCTTAGCCTGTATCAGAAACAGTGTGGCTGGCAGGAGTAGGGCAGTGATTGTGCCCCTGTACTCGGCACTGGTGAGGCTGCACCTCAAATACCATGTTCAGTTTTGGGCCCCTTACTACAAGAAGGACATTGAGTTGCTGGAGCATGTGCAAAGAAGGGCAATGAAGCTGGTGAAGGGGCTGGTGAAGCTT
>NW_010314314.1:55321-61547 GCF_000700745.2 Antrostomus carolinensis
TTTTTTTTTTTTTTTTTTTTTAAATAGAAAACAGAGCACATATCTGGAAGTTGGTAGCCATTCTGTCCATTCAGAGGGTCAAAATAGTAATGGAGCAGTTCTGTTCTTGATAGAGTTAAGCATTACTGGCTTTTTCTCTGACCTGATCCAAGGACTTGAATGCAGAATCCAAGGAGCTTTCAGTTAGGTCACTGTTGTCATTGTCACCATGTCAAGAAGCATATGTATTAAAAGAAGAAAAAGAAATACAAAATGACAGTGCTTTGGGAACTCTTCTATAGTCTCATGGAGAACTACAATAAGAATGAGAAGAGAACAGTACATTCTTTAGGGAATAACTCAACCTCAAAGGATTTTTAGGTTAACCTATAAGTTTTCCTCTAGTAAGTATGTTAAAACCCTTTCACAGTAATATGCAGTGTGTTTCTGATGAAAAAAATGTTGACACCTCATTTATTGCTGCTATATTTGCCATTAGCTCTGTTATAAAATATACTTTGAGTAATTTTTAAATTTTGATCATTGTAATGGCAGTGCTCCAGATATTTCTGGAACTCTTTAGATGTCGCATCTTTCTGTATAGCTTGTATTTTTCTCCTGAGAATTGGACAATTCATACAATGTGTAGAGGGTTTTATTTGGTGTTAGGTTTTTTGTTTAGACTATGAAAAAAAGGTCTTTCTTCCTTCTGGAATTATTTTTCCTATTTTAGTCCTGATGTCCAATTACAAAGAGTTCAAGGACAATTTGCAGTGGAACAGATTATTTGTTGACTTCTAAATTTCACCTTGAATGGAGAAAATTAGTCTGGACAGAGTCCTGGGCAATAAAAAGATACTAAAAGATGGGTTGCATAGTTGAATTGGTTATTGTTAGAAGGAAACCTTGTTTTCTGCTTTCTGACTTGAAATGGAACTGAAAGGAAAGAAAGGTATATCCACTGACTTCAGGTTCTGAGGCCAGATGACACAACATGGATTTAGTACTATGTTAGGACAGTGATGATCTGTGAAGGCTTAAATTAAGAAGAAATTACAATTTCTGAATGAGGAGCAACGTTGAAATTTACACAGAAAACCCCCCAACCAGTAAAAATGTGTGTAATTAGAAGATTTTAAAGCATTCAGTTCTGATCTGATTGTGTAAGTGCAAAGGACATTCACATGCAAAAATATAGCTGTAGCAAAAGGAAAATCCCAGAAGACTGGGGAGAAAAAGAAGAGGAGAGGAAATTATTTTAAAAAAGGAAAAAAAAAAAAAGGAAAAAGAAAAAGGAAAAAAATATAGATGGCCATGCTTGCAATAGAATGGAAACCAGATCAATCATGTTATCCTGAAGTTCTGTCTCTGTGTTTATGTGTATGCATTATACACAAAAAATACTCACGCTTACCTATATCAGGGTGAATAGAATACAATTGTGTGTATATATATGTGTGCATTTATATATATATTTAAGATGTATACGTGTGTAAATACAAAATAATTAAGCTTTTATTAGTTAAACATCAATTAAGGCTTACTAATACAGAAAAAATCTTAAATGATCGTAAGTTAGTCTTGTGCAATTGGTCACATTTTTACAATTTCTTAGCAAGTGCAACACAATAAAACATCTTTTTCTTACTTTTTTGTTACAAATATTGAGTAATTTCTCTTCTCAAAATCCATATTTTCCATCAGAATTAACTGAAACTTGCTGTGGGTATAATCCAACAAAAGGGGTCCAATAGATACTCTGTAGAAAGTGTCACGTCCATGTAATACTTCACTTTGTTTCAGACCACCTTTGAGGTCTTAACTTTGTTTTAGACCTCAAATTGAAATGAAAAACAAAACTAAAATACCTTCAAAATTAAAACTAATCAACAGTAACTTCAAAATGTTTTTCTACAAGAATTGCTGGGATTCTGGATGTTTGGCAAAGATGTATGACTGTACAGTTAAGCTTTATCTCACTTTCTTTATGTTTTCTTGAAAATTCTGTTTGTTTGAAGACACTTTATTTTTAAACAGTATCAGCAAGTACTATGGCCTGCTTGTCCCTTCTTTGTGATAGTTCTGTAGCAAACATTTAGATTAAGTTGTTCTATGTATTTGTAAAAATAATAAGATAAATACCTGTGATAAATAATTTTCTGTGCATTCCTCACAGGTCAGTAATTGGTCCTAGAAAGTCATTTTGGGAACTTTATTAAAACCTTTTTATTTCCCATAGATCTAAGAATAATGATTCAAAGAATGCCTGTGCTTATTATTTGTATTCTTCAGAAAGTCTTCATACTCTACAGCTGCAGACTTGAAGTCCTTGGGAAGTATAATCTGTTTATATTACCTTAAGATAGAAGATTATTAAAAAGAACTTGATAATACAGTTAAGAAAGCAAAGTTATTTAAGAAAACTAAGATGCTAATAGTAACTTCTAACCAGTTGCTTCTATAACGAATTCCAACCTAATAATAATCACTTTGTATTGTGTTAAAAGGTCTTCCTGACAATTAAAAGCAGTCACTTCCAGACATGATCAGATAGTTGTACTGGGCCAATAGTGTTACGATTTTTTTATTTCTGTTGCTATGCGTGTTTTGCATACTGTCTGCAGGAGACCCCTCATAGGACATTCTTTGGAATAAACAGAAGATGAGATAAATCTGGATTTTATTTAAATCTGGATTTTATTTATTTATTACAGATTGAACGTTAACATTGCTTTCACCAGTCATGACATTGGCTTCTCTTTAGCAAGTACTAATAAAATAAAAACTTCACTGAATTTCTGGACTTTTTACAAAGATGTCTTTATTTTCACAGAAGAAAGTATGGGAGAACTAGAGGAGGAGGTGCCATTAACTTGGTCAAGCTATATTACTCTTTTATCACAGTTAAACAACCTTTAATTTGACCATTCTTCATATTCTTTTGAGTTACTGAAAATAAATTCATTTGAAAAGGAAGACTGAGAGGGAAAAGGAGATACTAGTGCCTGTTGAGTAGCCTTTTCAACAGTTCTTGAGATGATGTGAACTCTTGGAGAGCAAAATTGTGCCTACCAGTTCCAGACTCTTGTAGGGTAGAACCACCCTGTGGGCTGAGCTGCTGGATATCCTGGACCTAGTGCCTGGCAAAGTGTCATCTTGGCCTACTGGGGATGATAGAGATCTAAGTGGCCCTTCAGTCTACTTGTACTTTAGCTCGTTCCCATCCCACAGTGAAATGGAAGAATGAAAGAGCACTGGAATAGGCTGCCCAGAGAGGCTGTGGAGTCTCCTTCTCTGGAGATATTGAAAACTCGCCTGGATGCAGTGCTGTGCAACTTACTCTAGGTGAACCTGCTTTGTCAGGGGGGTTGGACTAGATGATCTACAGTGGTCCCTTCCAACCCCTACCATTCTGTGATTCTGTAATTATGATGGAAGCATTGCTTTTGTTTCTGGATCGTGAATAGCTCCTTGAGCTCCCATTCCACTGAGTTCTTTCCAGTACAAAGTAAGCATTATATAAAGTTATTGGCTAGGGCATTTTTAGGTATTTGAAGGTTTCTCTTTACTAATTCATACTTATTCAATGAAAATACAATTATCAGATAAGAAACTTTGTTTCTTCTTTGTTTTTTAATCCAGAAATAGACTGTGAAGACATAACTATGATTTTATGAAGGAAATCTAAAATTAATAGCAGTTATAAATGCAATTTACTTGACCTGTTTCATATTACTTCTACCCTTTTTTTCAGTTATGTGCAGACCAAAACAACACTGGAGGATTGTTGTTCATGATTATTTTTAAACCAGCAAAAAGAAATAATTATTTGACATCTAGAGCCATTAACTTTGGCTTCCTAAAGACTGTTTGTTATATATTATAAGATCCTTAAACTTAAGCAATAGAATTCTGTACTCTGGGTTGGTTTTTTTTTTTTTAATTATTATTATATTTTTTCCCCTTCATCTAAACCTGAATCACAGAATTATAGAATGTTGTGAGTTTGAAGGGACCCACAGGGATCATCAAGTTCAAATCTTGCCCGAGCATAGGACAGTCACAAAATTCAGACCATGTGTCTGAGGATGTTGTCCAAATGCTTCTTGAATATTGTCAAGCTTGGTGCCATGACCCCCTACCTCCCTGGGGAGCCTGTTCCAGTGCTCCACCACCCTCTGGGTGAAGAACCTTTTCCCAATGTCCAACCTAAATTTGCTGTGGTGCATCTTCCTGCCATTTCCTCTGGTCCTATCATTGGTCACCAGAAAGAAAAGATCAGGACCTGCCCCTTCTCTTCCCCTTGAGAGGAAGTTACAGACTACAATGAGTTCTCAGTCTCCTCTTCTCCAGGCTGAACAAACCAAACGACTTCAACCTCTCCTCATACGGCTTCCCCTCTAAACCCTTCACCAATGTAGTGGCCTCCTCTGGACACTCTCCAGTAGCTTTGGATCCTTTTTATATTGTGGTGCCCAAAACTGCACACAGTACTCAGAGTGAGGCTGCACCAGTGCAGAGTAGAGCAGGACGATCACCTCCCTCAACTGACTCACAATGCAGTGCTTGATGCACTCCAGGACCCTCTTGGCAGCCAGGGCACCTGTTGGCTCATGTTCAACTTACCATCAACCAGAACCCCCAGGTCCCTCTCTGCAGGGCTGCTCTCCAGCCTCTCATTCCCCTCTCATTCATTTCTCTCATATTATATTCTTTTCCTGTGACACAGAATAGCTGGAACTTAGATAAAAACTTTAAGTCTGGAGCTTTAGTCTGACCTGAAAAAAACTTGTGTTTTATTTTTTCCTCTTCTAGCTAGACAAAAAGATCTTGTTTAAGATTTTATCTCTGACAGCAATGCACAGTGTTTGAAATAATGAGTGATGTCATAAAATTATTGTGCTAGCTTATAAACTTCAATTACTTTGTACAATTTTTGGTTCTTTGGGAAAGTCTACAAGCTGTTATTAGTGTTTAGTTTAACCTATCATCTTGTGCATCAACCAGCAATAGCTTCATGACGCAGTGAGTGTGGCAACCATGTAACCATAGTAAGATGCAGGATAAATTATTGGTTTTCTGCTACTTGCCTACACCATCCAACTGTTGTATAATAACCACATAAACTAAGAGTTCTGGCAAGCATTCAGTGTCTCCTCAGGAGGTATGAAATATTTTAGTCCTGATCAGTGACAGCTCTGTCATCTGCTATGGGCTTGTCCAGGAGAGTTGACCTGTATGTAATAATATGGAGCCCCTAACTTTCAAATATTTCCTTCAGAATCCTATTAGTAGTTCATGCTTAAGATGTTGTTTACGGCAATTTCTTATTGCTATTCTAGTAATGGTTAGCACTTTCACTGTTGTCCTAGTCAAACAGAGATAAAGCTGATTGGATTTCTTCTTTTTTTTTTTCTTTTCCTTTTTGTTTTTTCTATTACTTTTTTAAGTGCAATAGACTTTATAAACATGGGATTATCAGGAAGGACAGGCATACTTTCTGTGAAATCTTGCAGATTAGTTTAATTATTTCTGACAGCTCACCTGTCACTTTAATAGGCTTCTGTTAAGTAAGGAAAAACAAATTTTCCCTCTTTGGCTGCCATGAGAGAGGTCAGAAACAGAATAATTGATGTTTTATGGTGAAACATTTTCAAAGGGTTTGTTGTAACAAAGACAAAAAACATCTGTAGCTGCAGAACAAAGTATAAAAAGTCAGTTCTTGTGTAAACTCTGATCATCTACCCATAGTTGGTCTATTGCAGGGACTAGAAGGCAGAAAATAATACCAACAATAAAAATCATTACTCAAAAAGAAAAAAAAAAGTTCTTGGCAACAACTTTTCTTAGGCAGCTTGCCAGTATCCTGATTCAGTGTTTATGGGAACATCTTGAAATGACTCCCAAATTAATGACTGTATCTTCCATCACTCCAGTCTGATGTCTGAACATGAGGAGAAATAAACAATAGTTAATGATCTGGAAGCTGCTGGCAGTTACTGTATTAGTTCTGGTTTTTATTTTCACTTACTAACAGCAAACTGTTCTGATCAGATGTTTATCTTTGAAAAACATATGCAATGGAAAATTGCACCTCAGATTGCTATCCATTTCAGTCTCTTTCACTAGGACAGTTTCACACAGAACAAAATGATTTCATTTTGATTTCATAGCTAGCTGCTTTTAAGATTAAAAGGTCTGCTTTAAAATAGACAGTTTCCCCTTCCCCTTCCCCTTCCCCTTCCCC
>NW_010314315.1:0-15023 GCF_000700745.2 Antrostomus carolinensis
GGCATGACTTGCCCTTGGTGAAGCCACTTGCTTCTTGCAGCCACTGAAATAATGACCCATCTCTAATAAATAATAAGCCCAAAGACACGTGAGTTCAGAAATCACAATATGCTGCAGTGTTATATTAGCATGAACACTACTTTTCACTGCAAAGGCAATCGGGTCATGCACTTAAGCGCAGCTGACTGAGTACCATTCTGACCAGAAACTGCCAGAACCAAATGCTTGAACTCCAGAGGGTGTTCTACATGAGCAGACAAGAAGCAAATCTACATCTATTAATATCCTAACTGAAAGGAAATGGGCAAGATATATATGTACCTTGTTTTCTTTAAAGCATTTTGTAAAAGGAACTAAAGCTCTAGTGTGGACTGTAGGTCCTATGAGATGTTAAAACAAAAAACCACAGTTTCAGACCTCAGTTTTGCCCTCCATAGTTTCTCATCAGAAAGGTATATCTTATCTGCTGAGAATTAGTGTATTGTCTGTATCAAAAAGAGTTTCATTTCAGGTAATGCTTTTGTTTGTATCAAGATGGTTTCACTTAATGTGTGTAGGTAAATAAGGACCTGAGCCTGGAGGAAGATATTTTCTGAAAGAGCAGAGATTTCATCCACTGTTTTGTATGAAATTGTATCAAGTTCAGGGAATCGCACTATCTTCTTATTAGAAGATTGGCCTAATCTCAGGCTTTTGATCTGCAAGTCATATATTTCATTGTAAAAGTAATGGATTATAAAGATTAACCAGTGAAAAGAGGAAAATGAAAATGATGCCAGCACTTCAAACAGTGTGTGTTCCTAAAGGTCTGCAGCAGACGAAGATGGAGAGGGTAGAGGAGGTGTACATCGCTGAGGGAAACATTGGGATGCCTTGGCTGTCACCACAGGCTATTGTTCCACTGTGCCTTGCTGTCAGGGAGCAGCAGGCGAGAATAGCAGCAGACCAGGTTGGGGAATGAGATATGCAGAGTGTGATTTGCATCCATTTGCAGTGGCATTAAGTTTGAAAAAGGAGGTGTCAGCTGTCACTGCAATCAGGCAACTTCCATACAGACCTCTTGGTTGGTGAATGGTTCCAGGCATCGGTCTAAGGTCTCAGTTCTGCTCTTCTTTGATCTCATGATAAAGCCAATTGGTTGATGCCCCTGAATATGCCCCTTTGCTGCCCTTGTTCTTGGTGGGCCCTTGGCATAGACTGATAAGCTGCTGTTGCAGCCACTTCTGTCCATACTTCTTGGTCCTCTGGGATGGGACAGTTACACTTGCAAGTATAGCAGGCATCCCAGTCCAGCTGAACAGAAAACAGACACCTGGTTCCTGCACCTTCTGTATTTAAGGGAGGGGAGGACTTCAGTCACAGGGGTGTTTGCCACCAAAGGCAGGAGATAGTGGAAGGAACCTGAAATGGCTTGCAGGAGGCGTGGACAGCAAGGCTACTGAAACACAGGCTGTCTGGCTAAGGGCAGGATCTTCAGGAGATCACTGCTATCACAAGCCCAAACCCTCAGGAAAGAAAATGACACTGTGCATGCTGCATGGGTGAAATACAGGAGTCCAAAGCCTGCAAGATAGGCCTGGAGGGGTAGGAAGGATGAGGACACAGAGCTCTGTCACTGCCTGTTATTTCCCCAGGCTGATGCCATGCAGGAACAACAAAGAGTTGTAGAGAGATTTGTCAGCCAGAATGCATGGCCCCAGGGTTGCTCTCCCTGCTCCCTCATTCCCCTACCCCAGTGGAGCATGTAGTCCTCATCTGTGGCTGTTCCCAGGTTCCTCCTTTGCCTGAGGGGCAGCACAAAGAGATGAAGGAGGTGGAGGAGTGCTGGAAGCCATCTTTGCCATCACAGTCTTCATGGACTGGTCAAACCACAGTCCTTTTACAGCAGCTGTAAATCATTAAGGCCTTTACATCTTCCTCTACAGTGAGTTGTGAAAATGGATTTGCTTGGTCCTCTCTTGCTATCTGCCATTGCATGTTTCATAAAATCTGCCCTTGCCAGTGAACCACGGACCTCCCCCTGCTCCCTCACAGCTTGGTTTCTTTTCTCAGCTTTCTGTCCCTCCACATTTTCTATTTGCTTGTGCAGATCCAGTCTGCTTGCCTGCAGCAGCTGTCACTTTACATGTAACATCAAATCAGCTGCCCTGACTATGTCCTGCTCTGCTTTGGGATGAAGAAAAGGAGGGAATCTCTGAAGAGAAATGCATCTTTATGATTCCGCTTGGTGTTTCAGTAGTGGGTCATTTGCCTGATCAAAAGTGCCTCTTTGAGGCAATTGCTTTGTCCCACCTCTGGGATGTTAAAGGCTTTCGTGAGTGTGATTTCATGTGTGTGGCAATGCAAATGTTCTCTGTCATTAAAGTGAGCTTAAACATAGCAATTCCCAATTTCATGTGATTTGTAGGCTTGATGCCCATTATCCTGTATCCTTGTGTATCTCCTTCTCCATATGGCTTGCTGGAGCCAGACCTACCACATTGAGGCTCTAGGGGTAAATCTCTGACTGCTCTTTTCTGGTTTTGTGTTTCTTAGGAAGTGGTGATGATGGGCCTGAATGATTCTTGTTTCTAGCCTTGCAACGACATGTAGATTCTCCAACAAGTTGTTCAGGTGGTGATAACCTGCCTTGAGCTCTGCATTTTCACAGAGAAATCCTCAGAAATCTTCCTGAAACTTAATGATTCTTTTATCAGCCTATCACATTTGATCAGGCAATGCCATATGCCAAGTTGAGTGCCCTGACAACCTAATTTAGTAATAATAACACTACTTCAGACATTACCACCTGTGCACACGTCTTAAAGAGAACTCAGCTACAGGGAAAAGAAATTAAAGACAAACCCAATTGCAGCAGATCAAGCTGCAGCTCTTTTCAGCAGGGAATCCGGAGGCTGACTTTTCTTCCCTCCCACCGCCCTCCTTTTCATATGAATGTAAATTGCTTAAAAAACAGATGTCTCCAAACCTGATCCAGGCTCTCTGGTGTTGTCCTAATTGTTCTTAAGAGTGGGGGCATTGGCTAGAGTGGCACTACTTGGAGAATAAGTGCTTGACTTTAGTGCATCTGCTGGGATCACATTGTCTACCTCTTGCCATGGTGCTGCTTTGGAGGAGGCAAATTGCCTGGGAATGGATTAAAGTCTTCTCTGCTTTAATGTGGAGTTGAAAGTACATGAGAGCTGTATGCCTGTGTCATGCCAGAGGACTCCATCCAGTTCCTCAAAGTTTGGGCAGATCACCAGTCCAGTCTTGATCTGGTCCTGGGCTGGCCAGGGGTCCCAGCAGCTTTCTCTCATCTGCATGAGGAGTATTTCTGTAGAAATGCAGCCCTAAAACACTACGTATCCAAACAGGAGGCAGCTCGTCAGTGACCTCTTTTCTCATAGGTATTGAGGACGTTGGGGCTGTGGAAGGTGCACTCGCCCTGATAAAGACTGCGGCTTTCACACCGTTACTTCTCATGCCCTTGCCTTTCGCGCCGTCACGGGGACTGCTGTCAGGTACGCAGTCACCAGAAGATGGAGCCCTCAGCCAGTGATAGCTGACATGGCCAGCGATGACCACAGGGCAGATTTGACGAGGGTATCAGTGGAGTCCTGCTGGAAGGCACGTTGAGTTGTCCTCCTCGGAGCAGTGAGTCCTCAGTCGAGGAGTCTCTCCTTGGGTCTGGACATGGCCCAAGGTAACTCCTCGAGGTTAAAAGCCTTCACCTTATTAGGTGAGTGATTGTGCATTTTGGGTTATCGTCCTAAAGCTTAGGAATTCTTAAATCGGCTGTGTGATATTAGTTCCTGCCTAGCATCCAAACCTGTAGTTTACTCACGTTTGTCAGAGTGATAAACAGTTTTGATTAGCATAAATCTCATTTTAATTTGACTTTGTAATTTTTGCAACATTTACCTGCCTCATCTGTATTGTTAGCTTCTGTGACAGAGCCACGGGATGTTTTGTCAAGCAGGACCAGGAAGTGTTTGCAAAAGGCTGCAAGGTACCACCAAGAGGTCAGTAATTTTAGTTGGAATTCATGCCATGTAGACAGTTTCAGCCAATGTTGACAGCTTGTTTTGAGCCAGCACAAGGTTTTTAAATAGAACCAGTGAACTACATTTGGTGCTTTGCTTGGTACTGCTTGCTGCAACATCTTTGAACCAGTTTTAAGAGAGCATAGCTTGGCTTTAAAGTTTTTGCATGTGAAGTTCCTTTTGCCCCTGCATAATGGGTAGCCATCTCCCCTCCCAGCATCCTGAAGCTTCGAGGCTCACACAGAAACCTACTGCATGTAGGAGACCTACCTCTTGTCCCACTGTGAGGACAAGCTCCTCATTCGCAATTGGGGATCCTGCTCCAATGTTGAAGCACTCAAAAGTGAGACACCACAGTACATGGCACTGCAGAGCTCAAGTCCTGTGAACATACTTCCAATATTCCTAATGCTTCTGACCTTACAACATTCAAGGATAAGAATGTGAAGGAAACTCTGACAATCCAAACTGGTCTAACCATAATTTTGCATAGTGCTCCTTTTCCAGTTGTATTTCTCTGTAAAGCAGAAATATAGAAAGCAGAAAGTAGCTTTTACCACTAGATGGCATTTAAGGATTGTTTTTTTTTTAAATGTCCTGAAACACAGTCCTGAAAACTGCATAACTAGGCAAAACTATAGATTTTTAACCTAATTTTTGTAATCTCTCCATGCAGTTTGGGCTTGGGCACATAAGCGAGTTATCGATGGAGAAGCACACAAACTGAACTGAATGAGCTGTGAAAGCCTGCCTTTTGCTCCTCAATCTCACCAGTTTTCTGAAAGAGCTTGGCAAAAGCAGTGAGTGCAAATAAATAGCAAACCTTAGCTTTTTTGAATCAACTTGTGCTGGAGACAGCCACTGAAAATGGCTTGTTGATGTACCTTGAGGTGATCCAATCTGAGGGCTGCCAGTGCAGTAATAAAGCGAGGCTTACCTGTTGCCACTACAGTAATTGGTACCCCAGAGTGAGTCACCTGTGTCTAAGAGACAGTCTGCTTCTTTGTACCCTTCTCCTTAGGAATTGCTGCTGCTGGGAGATATTCACATATCTAGTGCTGTAGAGTGATCAGACACCTTAACACAGGCACCCAAGTAGCTCCGAAGTAGGAATGTTCTTCTCTGAGCTCGTTATTGATGTTAACTGCAGAGGAATAAATATGGATGCCACCTTCTTGCTCTACAAGTGATATAATTGCCTGCATTTTCTCATTACACCCTGAGCAGCTCCACTCAAACGGCACATGCACATACAGAGCTGTTGCTGTGAGTCACTGTCCACCTGCCAGCAGGGACAGGTCACAGAGGCAGCACCAACCTAAAGTCT
This sequence comes from Antrostomus carolinensis, assembly GCF_000700745.2. Taxonomy (NCBI): domain Eukaryota; kingdom Metazoa; phylum Chordata; class Aves; order Caprimulgiformes; family Caprimulgidae; genus Antrostomus; species Antrostomus carolinensis. The sequence continues at coordinate 5,353 of NW_010314315.1, forward strand.
TAGCTTAGATGCTAACCCTGTTTCCATGTTTTATAAAGGCTATTCAGCTTTTTTTCCAGTGGCATAAAGCTGACAAACATCTGGCATTTTTGCTTAGTGATTACAAATAAACTTTGACAATTTTGCTCATCTGCAAAAGCAAAAATAGATCAATGCAGGCAAGAGTCAGAGTAGTAAATGCAGGCTGTTCTGTGCAGACAGCAGGGTTTAATACCAGGGGTTCAGGCAGGAGATCCCAGAAAGAATAACATCTGCTGCTAATGATGCCAAAATTATTGCAGCTAACCCTCTTTGAGATGATACAGCCTCCTCCAATGAGGATGCCCCTGGTGTGACCATCATGGTGTATTTGTTAGCTTGTGCCATTCAAACCCCCTTGCCAGTGCAGCAACAGGAGAGATGGTTTTTTTCCTTTCTTGGAGTATGCTGTTATGGTGTCCAGGGTCTGTGGTATGCTTGCACCCAAGGAACATGGCCTTCCCACTCTGCTCTTTCCAGGTACCCATGTGCAATCTCACTTCCACCCTCTCCATCTGCACTTCTGCACCAACCCTGCTGATGTTCCTCCTGTTCCTCACCCTGGCCTCTGGAAAACCATAAACTAACAAGGGCTGGGCAACGACATAAACATGTGTGGCTTGCCTGCATGGTGTGTACAGGGCCTTTCTCTGCCTGTAGCCTGCCCCAGAAATCAAGATGGCCTTGGTTGTTACAGGAAGAGAAACAATCACACGGGCCAATATAGAAGCAGGTGGCTCAAAAGCAAGAAAACTGTCTGTGACTTAGTTATCATGTGATAAGGCAGAAAAGCGTGCCTGCTTCTCCATGACCAATCACACTGAGAGAACGTGTGGGTGTTACACCTATTTGATCTGCAATACTTAAATATTAGCTGTGCAAGTTGCAGTCCTTCCCCCCATCATTGTCATGCTACAGGTTGCAAAATTTTTAAGTTCTGGTTTTAAGGAAGAATTAAAAGGGAAACAGAAATAGTGAATGGTGTGCAGGTGTGAATTTGTAACACATTGTAAACGAATTGATGACAAAAGACTAAGGAATTTTTCTTGCAAATGCAGTCCTTTTTAATCTGGGTCATTATGGAAAAAAAAAAATAGAGATGGTTTTGTGAGGGAAGGCAGGAAGCAACCTCATCACCAGGTTAATTAAACTGGCAGCTTTGTTCAGCTGACTTATATTTAATGAGAAATTCTATAGATGTGTTATTGGTTAGTTAAAAAATAACTGCAATAGTGATCACAAAACTCCTGTTGTCAGTTAGAGCCATGGAGAGATGTATGTAACTACTTATATTGCAGTGGATTACATTGAGACTCTAATTAAGAGCAAATCAGGTGTGACCTGTTTTAACAAGTATTCCACATGAATTACCTGATCTTCCACTGGGAGCCAAATGAATTACAATGATCTCAGTAGCTTTATTATCTGAATAAGAGAAAAATTGGATTTAATCTAGTTAAAACAAAACCCAATTATTTTTCACTATTTACTATGAATTATTAGATAATTAAACAAGATCCAAATGAAACTCAATGTCCAGGCTATCAGCAATTTTGATATAAAGACAAATTTTTAGTTTTTACATTTCTTTTGGCTGAGACATAGGCGATACATCTGATTTTTATCTACCATATACTTTTTTCTGCTAAAATTACTATCTTTTTTATTCTGGGGTAAAATAACATCTAGGATTGTGGGGTTTTAGCTTTTTTTCATTCTCAGCAGCCTCTTGAGTCTGATTCATTCCTCACATCCAGAACAGCCTCCTTATCTTTGGAACAGAACAAAAGTTGTGTCAAATAAGCAATGTTCAACATGATATCCTGTTCCAAATTATGCCCCTATGATTCTCCTGTGGTTTTTCCTCTGGGGGCTGATGTGTTCTTGAAGAGAACATTCAGGCTGTAGTTTTTTCAGAGTTTTACCTCTGAAAGAAGGTCTTTCAGTACAGACTTTAAAAAGGTATTTGAGATGTACTGTAGGAACTTGCCTCTGCATTTAACTGTAAAGTTGTATTTGCATGTCACACACACGTATTTGAATCTAAGAAGTTTTACTGCTTTTAGAAAAAAGCATTTTTTTTAGTCATTCTACTTAGAGGGACATACCTTACTTCACCCCTGTAATCCTCATTAGAAATATTTATATAATTTTCCCAAAATACTCCTTCAAGTTCTAAAACAGATCAGGAAGAATATTTATAGCAAGGAGGACACAAAGCATCGCTAGGAAGGCCATGTTCGTGAAGGGACACAATGTACTTTGGATCAGAAGCTGAGGTTCAGCTCACCCCTAAAAACGCTGCTGGAAAGCAGAGAAGGGAGGTGTAGCAGGTGTTTTGGAAGGATTGCTTGTGCATTGAGGTGAAACTTGTGGTGTCTTTCTTTTCCCACTACCCTCCTTAGTTGGTTTCCCAAACATCAATAAACCACAAAAATCAGCATTTCTTCAATATGAGCAGAGCCCTGCAAAACTTCTTTTCTTGCTGTCTGTTAGGAAAGCACACCAAGTAAGCTGGAATGCATCTGTGTTTTGAAAGCAGGAAAGTCAGTGAAAAATTCCCCCAAGACCATAGTTTCAAAGCAGTTCTCAACTCAAATGTTTTGGGTTTTTTTTGGGGTTTTGTTTTTTTCTGTTCCTCAGAGGCTATTACAATGGTTTCTTTCCACATGGAGCTTCTTGCAAACTAGTTGCTTCCAAACCTTTGGTTTAACCAGGCCCTTCTCTTTAAATGGTGTTTCTTGGCTGTCTTTTTCTCAGACACTTTTCCTGGATTTTTCATAGAATCATAGAACAGCCCAGGTTGGGAGGGGGGTCAAAAGGTCATTTGGTCCAACCTTTTATAGGAAATGGAGTCTAGATGAGATTATCTAGCAGCCTGCCCAATTGCATCTTGTAAATCTCAAGCAATGGGGGCTCTACCAGGTTCCTGGGGAGGTTGTTCCATTGATTGATTTTTCTCAATCCATACTTACTAATATAGATAGTTCTTACCTTGGTTATGGTGGGTTTCCTCACACCAGAACTTTGTAATCCTTGTTAAATCTTCCTCTGTCATTCCATCCTTCTAGTGACTTACAGCACAGGCATAGCACAATGGAGGTTTACTTCCAATGTGAAAACTAGGTGAATACAAACTTTGTACAAATTTATTACAACAGGTAATGAGTTTGCCATAAAGCTATATATTCTTTGCTGAGACTAATAAGACTTAAATGAGTCACTTTGCTCATGCAGATGTACTGTGCAATAGCTCTCAGAGGAGATTTCGCTGCCCTCCAAGTTCCCAGAGCAGGGGAAATGGCAACTCAGGGTGAGTGTGAAGAGGAACGTGTAGGAGTAAGTTGTTCCCCAGGTAGTAATGGCCACTCTTCTCTTTTCCAACACAGATACACTGAATTCCTTTGTTAGAATTATCTTGATAATGAATAGCCTGTACTGCTTTGCTTCTACTGTATTCTCTTAAATGCCCTTTGAGTTTTACATATGTGTATACACACACAAGTTACCAGAAAATTTCTCTTAAGATCCCCATCAGCTGAAAAGCACTATAGCTGCCTCTTGCTATTATCAACACTGAAACACACTTTTTGGACTTCTTGTTCAAATTCCAGAGTGCAAATTTGCATGCCCAGTTTTTGAAGGAGTATGAGACTGGCTACAAGAGATATCAACAGAAAGGCAAACTTCTCACTGTTACTGATATGTTTGATACCTGATCCAGCTACTGAATTAGTGATGATGAAACAACTCTGAAATAGTACCAAAACTGAAAGAAGGCCTAAATTATATATGATGCTACTAGTTTTTTTCTCCCTCTTTCTTTGCTCTCCTGTTCCCTGCTGCTAGTGTTGACTGTGCCAAGTCTTTCAGCAGCCCTCTTTTTCGCTGCAGATGAAGCACAAACACTTCTAAAAGTTGCTATTCATGGCCGTAATGATGCTCATAACCCAGCTACTCATGTCAGGAATGCTGTAGTATGAAAGTGTAATGCTACTTGCTGTCATGTCTGTTCAAATGACTTCTTGGTCATTAACTAGTCCCAGCATCATAATTCTGGGGCAAATGTCTATATTTTCCTCTGCTTAATGAGAGGGCTTAGGGGAGAATTCTGTTACTATATTGCCAGTACAAACTAATCACCTCTTTCCTGAGGAGTATACTAATAGTTTTTTAGATGAGAGGAAAAAAAATCTGCCCTGTGCTAGCTTGATTTTTCAAGATATTTTAATAGCAAATTTATCTGTTATCAGAGTAGCCATCAGGGACAGAGATATAAAAAAATTGCTTTACTCCTTCGGCAATTTTTAATAGGAAACTGGGTAAGAATTAGGAACTTATTTCAACAGCTATAGTGTACTGAGAAATAAATATATTCTCAAGCCATTAAAACTCTCAAGCAGGGCCAGATGCTGCCAGTAGCAAAGGCCTGTGACTTTGATACATACACTCTTGTTTAATGACTTCTCTCTTTTTTTTTTCAGAGAAATCTGGAAAATTTCACAACACAAAAATTGTTTCCTATAATCAAGTCTGTCAGAACACTTTGTGCCACATGGTGGTGAAGTTTTCTCCTGACAACTTTGTTACTTCATCAGTCTTCAGTCTTTCTGATAACATACAGGGTGGTGTGAAACAGTTGCAGATGGACTATCAGGCCTGACTACAAGTGGTGACAACTAATGGAAAAGATCTTCTCTGAACTGCTCAGTGCTGATACCTGGGGCCAGGGGCTAGCTCTTTCAAAAGTAATCATCAGCAGCCAGGAATCCAGGACCTTAAGCCTGGATCTGGTGAATGAAAACTGAGTCTGAGATTGCCTGATGGGAAGATGAGGAGCCAGATGGGACATGGCATCTTCTGAGGTCAAGCCCTTGGTGAAACTGGTGCTATGCAGAGGCAAGAAATCACAGAATTGTAGGGGTTGGAAGGGACCGCTGGAGATCATCTAATCCAACCCCTCTGCCAAAGCAGGTTCACCCAGAGCAAGCGGCACATGCCCTTTAGGGGAGGGGAAGGGTTATGCTTTCAAGTGACAGCATCCCAGGTCTACTGTGGCAAGTAAGGCAGAAGGAATAAATATTAGTGTAGCAACTGACTGGAGCACTGGGCAGGTTGCCACCTTCCCCATGACATTGTGGTTGGTCACAGCAAATGCAACAAAGTGCACATCTGCTCACCAAGACTGAGATTCTCCTCAACTGCTTTGGCAATAGCATCCAGGAAGTCACCTGCAAGGAAAGGCAGTCCCTCTCGCAGTAGTAATGGGGCAGCTGACTGACAGAGCACATCCTGCATGGCCACAGCCCTCAGCCTCAGCACAATCCCATGACCGCCTCTTGCACGTGCAGAAATCAAATGAGGAAGAGAAGAGCAACTCCTGTGTGATTTCCTGCCTTTCATGCTCACACCTCTGCCACGGCCAGAGCCAAGAGGCACCAGCTTCTCTGTCCTCAGAACAAGGGCAGCCAGCAGGGTCCTGCTCTCCAGCACAGGAGCAGCAGAGCTACAGGCATGGTCAGCGCAACATGCAAGGGTGCCACCCTGGGAAATTGTGCTTGGGATGATCCCTAGGTGTGCTTGAATTTATTAGTGTCAATGCAGCTGTGCTGAATTACTCTTCAGCCTTCCACAGCTTCTCCTCAGCTTCTGGAGTCACACTAGCAAGCCTTCTCATTCCCTTCACCTGCACAGCTATACACAAATACTGAAGGTATGTGAGGGGACTCTTCAAGACCCTTGTGACTCTCCCTCCTTGAGACCTGCTGTCTTCAGACATTGTGGTAAAATTGAGATTAATGAGAATTTTTCAAGGATTTATGACAAATACAGTTTGTCAGGGGAAAGTATTTAAGGACTCACATGGGCTGCTGAGATGCTCTGTCTCTCGGGGGAATGTACATTGCTCCTTAAAGCTACAAGATCTTACCAGCAGGGGGATGTGCAGGATCTAGTATCTATGAAGGACACCAGCTGAGAACTGAACACAGCAAGGTTAAGTGTCTGGACTCAGGAAGTATCTGGTCTCTCTGCTTCATCAGTGACTAGCCCCAGCTTTTAAGTGAAGAACTGTAGTTCTCCCTAACCTTTTAACATTAAAACATTGCAGACATAACCAGTGACGAACTGTCTTTAAATAATTAGCAAAGTCTTGTACACATATGCTCCAGATCTTCGTCCAGGGGAAAAAAAAAATAAATCACCTTTAGCTGAAATCCACATCCTTTATTGGCAGATTTAAGGTAGGGGTAGCTCTTGCTGCTGCCTGTAATGTGCCTGGACCTGGACACACAGAAGTGTAATTTAACCTGGGCAGGTATCACACTAACACAGGTGAACCACTCCTAAGACTGGTGACAAACACCACTAGTGCTAGCGCTGTGCTTTGTAAGTAAGCCTGCTTGCTAGCAACTGCTGTATAGATTGCTAAAGCAAGACACTGCACAGCACAGATAAAGCTTCTGAGGCAGATCTTGCAGAGCAGCCCAGACAGAACCAACAGCTGTGATCCACTTTCAGTTGCTCCCCTAATCACATGAGAAAGCCCATGCTAAAGTATTGAAGACATGATAGACTGTGTGTCTGTCTTCTACCTGTACCTACTGGTTTAAGCACATTGTGAAAAGTTTTGCACACTTCTCTTCAGCACAATAGATTAAGTTACATATATGGATTTTAATTCTTTAAGTTATCCCTATGCAGAATTGATAGGCAAAAGTGTTAACATTCACCAAGGTCTGACATTCAGAGTTCTGTAAATAAAACAGATACTTCTTTACTGTGTAAGTGCTGTAATACACAGTATTTCTTAAGATACCTCTGAGATACCTGACTACAGTGGTTGAAAAAAAGATCGTTACAGGGTGTTTGGAAAGACATTTTGATCCTATTAGATGCTGGTAGACAGGAGTTCAAGCACATGCTGCTGACATCTTGATTTTTCAGGATGATGTGAGCTTGCTTCATACCTCTGTGTGAACCCCAGCCCCGGCACTGCAGCAGTTCTAATGGGGTCACAACAGGGAGGATCATTTAGTAGTCAGACTCGTATTTTTTATCATAGCCAGAAAATGTGACAGTCACTGATTGTAAAAGGAAAAAAGAAGGCTGGAGCAGGGGTTGAAGGGAAAAGGAGGTTGCTATTCATATGATCAGTGTCCTTTGATGTGCAAAGATCTCCCAGGTCACAAGAAATCATAAGGATCTGTTCCCCTGAAATGCCCCCCAGATACAGGAGACTGGCAAAAACCCAAGGCAGCAATATGTGGAAGAACACATCAGTGCTGAGCAAAGGTGTCAGTAGCTGAAAGAAGGCATGCTCTAGGTGCATAGGGCATGGCCAGTCATTGCACACCTCACACAATGCAAACAATTCTGTATGTTCTGTGTTTCACTGAAATTTTTTTCTCCATTATGTAAGATTCCAGTTCCAGATTGTTTTCTTGTTTTCCCCAAAATAAAAATGCAAGGCACTTTGAAATCCAACTTTGCTGTAAGAAGCTGCAAATTGTTAATATTCAGTGGTCTGTTCAGATATTATTGGTGCCTGTAACTCATCTTTTCAGCCATCCTGGTAATGGGACATGGTAGTGTTCCACAAGTTATATGTTCTTTCCTATGGCTGAGAAGATGACTCTGTAACTTTGCAAATAAAATGGTCCGTAGACGTCCTGGAAAATCCTGATCAAGCAGGTGTCTACAAAGCCCTTTCCCCCAGTGATTTCTCTGTTAAATCCTTTGAAATAAAAATGTTTAAAATGGAAAGTCTCAGAGAGTTCTTTAGATTATGTTTCCCCTTGGAATCCAGTAAGGCAGCATCTGCATTTTTCTGAGAAGGTTTCAGGTGAAGTGAACCGTAAGATTGCTCCCAAGTAAACATTCATCTTTACCTAGAAATGGCCTCATTACTCAGCAGGTCATACATTCATTACTGGTTCTTGTCTCGAGAGCTTATGGAGTCACCTGGAGTTTCGTCTAAGTGTTTTAGCACTGGCAAAAATGGGTATTAATGATTGGCCCTAATAGGGCCACATTGTAAGATTTGATTTGAATGCCACAGAGTAACTGGGCCATCTAGAGTTGACCTGCCCGAAAATGTCAGCGCAGCGTGCGACTATTGAGAGAGTTAGGTGCTGCTGTTTCGATTAGTCATTTTATGACTCTGTCCCTAAATCCATCCATTCAGCCTTTTTTTGGCTTAAAGCCAACACCAGCTTCTCTGGCTGGGAATTGCCTTCTCTTAGGAAGACCAAAGGAAATGTTGATTTGTGCTGTGTCTATTTGAACCAAAGATCAGCAGGGGAGACTTTCTTCCAATCACAAGTGAATCTGAGGCTGTGGGAGATAGGTAGGCCACTGCTGTAGCTTATAATGACTCTAGTTTAATCCTCAGCTGCATACTTTAGTTGCAAGTCAAATTAAGATATTGTACAAAGAGGGTTCCAAAGGTAGGTGTCTTCCTTTCCTAAAATAATCCTTAAAAAGCAGTCACATGCCTAAAACCCTGGGATGTGGTAAAACTTCTCTGTCAAGCCATGACAGGTATTGATGGGCTATGCAGTATTTGAATGCAAATCTGACTCCAGCTTTGATATTATCAAGATGCCATGTGTTGAGGCAGCCATCACTAGAGTTGTCACTGTATCTCAGAAGTGTAGTGGTACACTAGATTAAATATAAAAATCACAATTATGAATAAAGTGAAATGGTTACTGATTGTGGTGACTGTTTTAGTAAAAATGTGGTGGTCTCTACTTTTCAGCAATAGCCAATGTCACTTCAGTCTTCAAAAAGGGCAAGAAGGAGAATCTGGGCAACTACAGGCCAGTCAGCCTCACCTCCACCCCTGGGAAGGTGATGCAACAGCTCTTGATACCATCTCTAAGCAACTGGAAGAGAAGACAGTTATCAGAAGTAGTCAGCATGGTTTCACTAAGGGGAAATCATACTTGACCAATCTGGTAGCCTTCTATGATGTCATCACCAGCTGGGTAGATGAGGGGAAAGCAGTGGATGTTGTCCACCTTGATTTCAGCAAGGCTTTTGATACTCCCCCACAACATCCTTGTAGCAAAGCTTAGAAGGTGAGGGATAGATGAGCGGTGAGGTGGATTGAGAACTGGCTGACTGGCAGAGCTCAGAAGGTTGTGGTTAGTGGTGCAGAATCTGGAGGCCTGTAACTAGCGGTGTTCCCCAGGGATCGGTCCTGGGTCCAGTCTTGTTTAACATCTTCATCAACGACCTGGATGTAGGGGTAGCATACACCCTCAGCAAGTTTGCTGATGATGCAAAGTTGGGAGGAGCAGCTGGCACACCAGAAGGCTGTGCTGTAATTCAACAAGACCTGGACACACTGGAGAGTTGGGCAGAAAGGAACCTGATGAGGTTCAACAAGAGCAAGTGCAGAGTCCTTCACCTGCGGAAGAATAACTGCATGCATCAGTACAGGCCAGGGGCTGGCCTGCTGGAAAGGAGCTCTGGTGGGCAGCAGGCTGGTCATGAGCCAGCAGTGTGCCTTTGTGGCCAGGAAGGCCAACAGTATCCTGGGGTGCATTAAAAAGAGAGTGCTCTGCGAGTCCAGCCTCTTGGTTGATGAGGACTGGGTTAGGGATTAATCATCCCTTATGGACATCCATAAATCTATGGGTCCAGAT
>NW_010314316.1:0-3460 GCF_000700745.2 Antrostomus carolinensis
GGGAGGGTCTCCCAGGTGCCTCTCAGCTGCGTCCAGGGTCCCGGTACCGACCGAACACGGGGGGGGTCTGTGTCTGTGGGGTCACATCCTGCGTCCCTGTGCCGGGGGCGGTGGGACAGGGTGAGCTGTGACCCGCGGTGAGCGACGGCAGAGCCGGGGTGCCAATGTTCTGGCCTCATCTTGCTCCTTCCAAGGACCCAGTGAGGTGACACACGGGGGGCTCTGGATGATCCCGGGGAGCTGCCGGTTCCCAGTGCTGTTGTTCTCCATGGTGGGAATTCCAGGAACCGTGGGGGACACCGTTGTCCCCGCTCCTGAGGACACCACGGGGTTATCCGAGGGCAGGACGGGCGCGAGGAGGGAGCATCCAGCAGAGGATTAATTTTTCTCCTCCTCTCTCAGTGGATCAGTTCCATTTAACAGCCTCATTAACCACGGCGGGCTGCAAACCGTAACGGGGAGAACACGGCGCCGCTTCCTAAAACCCAGGGTCTCCTTCCTGCCATCCATCCATCCATCTGTCCATCCATCCATGTAAGTGCTGGAGAAGGAACTTCTCTCTCCTCCTCACATCTCCTGCAACATCTTTTCCACGGTGTCATTGCTCGTGGTGATTTATTTCTTCATTCATCTCGTGGTGATGCCCAGAGGGGCCACGACGTGGGTTTGAGATGCTGAACAAAGACCCCGGGTGGAAGAATGACCCCGGGTTTTACTTTGAATCCCAACTTTGTTGAAGTTGCTGGATCTCAGGAACATGTTCAAGATGAGGAGGTTGATATGTTTTTAGTGCTTCTTCCAGCAGCAGGATTTTCAATAAAATGCTGTCCATGGAGCGGGCAAGGCCGGTGTCCTGTCGTGTCAGCGTCAGGAGCGGGTCCAGCGGGGAGGGGCTTATCCAGGCGCTCAAATATTGGTGAAAAACCAACGTTCCTGCTTCTCTGGGAGACAGCACCAGGTGTGTCACCTGCCTGCTGCTGGACCTCGCTTGGGTCACCCGTCCAGGGTCTGGAGCTGGATCTTCAGGGGGTTTTTTCTCTCTTTCTTCCTCTGTTTTCTCAAACAGTGACTTTAGTTATTAAAATAAAGGAGAGAAGCTGCAGCTGCGTCGCTCAGCTCGAGGGTTCAGGCCCCAGGAACGTGGGAGATGGGCTGGAGCCAGCGGGGGTTGGTATCAGACCCGGCTTTGCTCTTCCAGGGCTCCTGCAGAGGGACACAGCGACCACCTCAGCTCGGCTGGTGGGACCAACCCCAGCATCGGTGCTTCCCAGGGGGGTGTCAGTGCTTCCCAGGGGGGTGTCAGTGCTTCCCAGGGGGGTGTTGGGTGTTCTCCTGCCCACCCCCGACACACAAACCCGGTGATGCTCCTGTTGCCTCTCTCCCCTCAGCGCTGTGTGACGTTGCTCCGGCGTGGCCAGGGTGGTCAGTGTCAGAGGAGACAAGGAGGTGTCCCCAGCTCAGCTGCTGTCCCCCAGCTGCCCCCGGTGCATTAAATCATTTTCATTATGTCTTTTTTAGAGCCATGACTCTGAATCTCCTTTAATAACTTATTGCAAAACATGGAGACAATGGGAGCTGCTTCAGAACGATGAAAGATGTCACAGCGCTTTCAGTTTTGCTTTTGAAAGGCAACTGTTCATTGCTGTCTCTGATGAACCTCTTGAGCTGGGGGTCTTCCTCGGTGAGTTGAGGTCTTCCTCAATAAGTTGGGGGTCTTCTTTGGTGAGATGGGGTCTTCCTTGGTGAGCCAGGGGTCTTCCTCAATGAGTTGGAGGTCTTCCTCAATGAGTTGGAGGTCTTCCTCTGTGAGTTGTGGGTCTTCCTCGGTGAGTTGGGGGTCTTCCTCGGTGAGCCAGGGGCCTTCCTCAATGAGTTGGGGGCCTTCCTCAATGAGTTGATGGTCTTCCTCAATGAGTTGGGGCCTTCCTCAATGAGTTGGGGGCCTTCCTCAATGAGTTGGAGGTCTTCCTCAATGAGTTGGGGGTCTTCCTCAATGAGCAAGGGTCTTCCTCAATGAGCAAGGGTCTTCCTCGGTGAGCCAGGGGTCTTCCTCAATGAGCAGGGGTCTTCCTCAGTGAGTTGGAGGTCTTCCTCAGTGAGTTGGAGGTCTTCCTCAGTGAGCCAGGGGCCTTCCTCAATGAGTTGGGGGTCTTCCTTAATGAGTTGGGGTCTTCCTCGATGAGTTGAGGGTCTTCCTTGGTGAGCCAGTCCCAGTTCCACCAGTTCCAGCCGCTGTAGAGCACCGGCACACACGCGGCAGAGCTGCTTCCTCGGCGTTTAACCCGGAGACACTCTCAGGATGGGAATTCTCCATAAAAACCAGCTTTTCCCTGCACGTCGAAACGTTTCGAAGTGTTTCCGATGACACAAACTTTGGTGTTTTGAAGCACCGAGTTTTTTGGTCAGTGAACTTCTCTTTGCACCAAAAATGGAAAGAAAAACCCATGTCCTCACATCGGAAAATCACCAGCAGCTCATGGAAACAATGGGTGGGGGAAAAAAAACCTGCGGGGACCTTCACAGCACTTCCTAATTCTTACCCCAGCAGGAGGTTTGGAGATGTTGTGGTGTCTGGGGGGTGTTTGATGCAGCAGAAATTGAGGAGATCTGAGAGCTGGGTGTCCACACACCGGACACCTCTGAGGAATCAATCCCCACGCTGCCAAACCTGCAGAGATTTGGGTTGGAACGAAGGGTTTTGATGTTTCTGGCTGGTTTTTGGACCAAGTTTCTGGGTGGGAGGTGTGTGTTTCCACACTGAGGGGGCTGCTGGTGTCATCTGAAAAATAACCTGGCAGATACCTGGGTGGAATTGAGTTGGGATGTCTTTTCCTGCTGTGGTGGTGTCTGGAGAAGCGTTTCCCGTGCTGGTGTTGAGCGTTTGGAATCGTTTCGTGGCACTTGAGGTGGCACCAGAAACACCAGGGAGAAATTAAAGAGAAAATGGGTTGGTTTTTCTAACGACCACGAGGCTAACGAGGGTCAAAACTGGCTCCAGGGGCAGCCCTGTGTGGGACGGTGCAGCCGGGCAGGTGGGATCTACTCTGGGATCCCTGGTGAGGCCACATCTGGAGTGTTGTGTCCAGTTCTGGGCTCCCCAGTTCCAGAGGGACAGGGAACTGCTGGAGAGAGTCCAGTGGAGGCCACAAAGATGATGAGGGGCTGGAGCATCTCCCATGTGAGGAGAGGCTGAGAGAGCTGGGACTGTTCAGCCTGGAGAAGAGCAGCCTGAGAGGGGATCTGATCAATGTCTATCAAGATCTGAAGTGTGGGAGGCAAATGGATGGGGCCGGGCTCTTCTGGGTGGTGCCCAGTGACAGGACAAGGGACAATGGGCACAAACTGGAAGTTCCAGACAAACTTCAGGACAAACTTCTTTCCAGTGAGGGTGCCAGAGCCCTGGGACAGGCTGCCCAGAGAGGGTGTGGAGTCTCCATCTCTGGAGATGTTCAAACCCACC
>NW_010314316.1:3491-4593 GCF_000700745.2 Antrostomus carolinensis
CTTTGGCAGGGGGGTTGGACTGGATGATCTCCTGAGCTCCCTTCCAACCCCACCACTCTGTGATCAAAGAGGCTTTTCCCATCTCTGGGATATTTCCATCACCCCAGGATTGAGCAGAGACGCGGCTCCTCTCCCTCTGCAGGGGACAACCAGGCCTGGCCGCCCTCAGCAGCCTCTTGTTATTAGAGCAAAGGACGTTCCCAGATGCCTCATGCTGAGCTGGTGGAGTTTCACTTGGATGAGTTCTGAGGACTTTTTTTTTCCTTGAGTGTTGTCACTTGGGGAAAAGTCCTTATTTGAGCGGGGAGGGGAGCGGCGAGCGGCGCCGCAGCCACTCTGCTCTAATTATAGTGCCTTTCTCTCTCCCATTCCCAAGTCGATGATCACACCTGAAAGCTGGGAAAGAAAGTCCAGAGATGGACTGGGAGGGATCTGGGAGTCCTGGTGGGCAGCAGGATGACCATGAGCCAGCACTGTGCCCTCGTGGCCAGGAAGGCCAATGGCATCCTGGGGGGCATTAGAAGGGGGGTGGTTAGTAGGTCGAGAGAGGTTCTCCTGCCCCTCTACTCTGCCCTGGTGAGGCCACATCTGGAATATTGTGTCCAGTTCTGGGCCCCACAGTTCAGGAAGGACAGGGAACTGCTGGAGAGAGTCCAGCACAGAGCCACCAAGATGATGAAGGGAGTGGAGCATCTCCCTGCTGAGGAAAGGCTGAGGGAGCTGGGGCTCTTTAGCTTGGAGAAGAGGAGACTGAGGGGTGACCTCATTAATGTTTATCAATATGTAAAGGGTGAATGTCAGGAGGATGGAGCCAGGCTCTTCTCAGTGATGCCCAATGGTAGGACAAGGGGCAATGGGTGTGAGCTGGAACACAGGAGGTTCTGCTTCAACTTGAGAAGGAACTTCTTTCCAGTGAGGGTGCCAGAGCCCTGGGACAGGCTGCCCAGGGAGGGTGTGGAGTCTCCTAATGTCCCTTTTTCACTCCTTGCTCTCTGCTGACCCCCAAAATCCTGCTTGTCCCTGGTCCTTGGCCACGAGCTTGGGGTGTGAGGGGTTGGGGAGCTTTCCATGCCATGTGTTCACTCGTGGTGCCTGTTGGATG
>NW_010314317.1:0-4079 GCF_000700745.2 Antrostomus carolinensis
ATTCTATGATTCTATGATACCACACAAAAATACGTTGATCTTATGAGCTGCATTCAATGCTTAGAAGCAATTACCTCAGTCACCAAAAAAATATTTTTTCCTTTCAGAATATGCAATACTTTTCTAGCTAAAAGACAAAAGTGCAGTGGCTATCCAGCTTTTAAAAGTGTAATTATATATTCATAGCAAATATCCCTGATATAGGAAAATATTCAGGAAGAAAGTAGATAATTGATGGTCTTCCACTTCCTGCACTGTACCACATCTCTGTCTGGGATGAGGAATTTGGGAGCCTGACCCACGTGATGCAGAAGCCATACAAAACCAACAGACAGATTATTTACCAAGGGCATTGCCCCAGACTTCAAAAAAATCACCTGAGGCTCCTGTCCGCTCTGCCAGGGCGCCACTAAAAGCAGTCTCACTCAGGCCTCATTTATTTTAGAAATACAGTTGTAAAAGAACCACTGGCAACCACAGCTAAGTAGGCTAGAAAACGTAGCTTAGATCAGCAGCAGTGAGTCAGTATAGCTAATAAGCAAATGAAAGGAAATAAGGTATAACAACAGTTTTGTTATCCATTCGAACAGTCTGTACTAAGGATCCTCCAGATATGCTGTAAAAATAGACAACTATTCAATCACATCCCACACAGCATTACAAACTGTCTACTACAGGCCTAGCCTTTTAAACCTAAGCGTGATAGGAAGATTATCTTAGTTTCTCACACAATATAGGTCTAATTTTTCTGCACATCCCTATGAATCAGTAAGGCTGATTCAGAGCTCATTAAAAATTCTGCTTGTCATGAATTTCTAAATTAGAGTGTATGGAAGAGGACCTTAAGCCAACCTTAGGCCACAAAGATGTAAATTTGATTCTGAGTTGTGAGAAATAGGAATATGACTTCAAAAAGAAAAAACATTACTGAGTCACCATCATGACATTATTTGAGAACTTATTCCTTGAAATTTTGTCAATCTTGGCTTTTAAACAGCACCACAGCCAGTTTCTAGAAAAGGTGAAAAGTAAAAACTAATTATTTTGGTCTTGATCTAAGGTCCATTAAATCATAGAAACTTCCACTAGTGTCAATAGGTTTGGCTCAGCATCTGTAGAGACTTTTTTTTTTTTACGAGATCAATCTATTTCCATCAAATAGAAAGCCTTTTGCTTGAGTCCTCTTCCTAATGAGATGCCAACACTTCAAGGTTGTTAAAAAAAAAAAAGAAAAAAGCTGTGCACATTGTTCTGACATTCATTGTCATTTAACAGGCATACAGAATGAGAGCTCCCAAAGATGTTATTTCATTTTATTCTGCCACAGGTAAAGTGTAGGCGTCAACTCCAGGCATGATGTGATGGTCACTCAGAACAATGACAATCACTTGAGGAGTGCACTTCCTCACCAGAAACACTGGTGTTTCCTTGTTTATGCCTCCTCCACTCTATAAACCTTTAATTTTATTATTAGAAGATTGTAAGTTTACCAATGAAACTTCAGGAGAGAGTAGGTTACAAAATAAAATGCATTTGTGAATAGTTCCTGTGTAGCAGTGAGCCCCATTGAGGAGTGACCACAGAAAGTCATCCCTGCACCCACAAATGCCGCGCAAAGGCACGGCCCCACTGTGGGGAGGCCTGTATGTGCTCAGAGCACCTCCTGCCACAGCAACCCCCCCACCACTGCCCTAGGAAGGGCATCCACATAAGAGGTCCACACCCTACTGGGACTTCAGCCCCAGAACTCCTTCCTGCTTTTAAAATGTGGGGCAGCTTCCTATCAAGACACTAGTTGCTCTAAAAGCAAAACAAAACAAAAAAACATCAAGACAATCAGTTGTTTAACTTGTATTGTGTAGACAGCAGACCACAGAATATGTAAACAAAACAAAGAAAAACATTCAAACAACTCAATAGAACCAGAAAGGGATAAAACAGCTCTTGACACTACATATCATTGCACTTGAGGGGCAGTTTCCCCTTTTCCCTGCCCTGAACTAAGTGTTACTGACATGATTAAGCCTCCTTGCCAGCTGCAGAGAACACTGTGCTTATGCCTCTACTAAGGATGAAATTATATTTTTTAACTTGTTGCTACAATATTAAAGCTGAAAACACAAGCAATATTAAAATGGCTATTTTCCAAATTTAATTTCAACCATTTCCTTCTATCATACTTGGCAGATTTAAAAAAAAAAAAAAAAAAAAAATCAAAAAAGAGAGAGCGAATGTGTGCAAATTCAATTTCTCCTCAGCATACACACTCAGTTAACTCAGCCTCTATTTAAACAAATAGATCAGATAACCAAAATGAATCCTGACTTGCTTAGAAATCTGACAGCTGCAAAGAAACCAACATAAGGAAGTAGAACTGCTTGCGAAACCTCCCTCCCTGCAAGCACCTCTATCCATGAAGAGAACAATGGTATTTTCATAAGGATTTTCTGTTAACAACAGCGAAACTAGAGAGATTCTGTCACGAGTTCACTGGGTAAAACCAGCCCAGGCAACTTTAATGTCACAGTTGAGTATCACTGAACCACGCTGACATCAGATTCTCTGGAGAACAGCCTCACCGTATTTGCAAGACACCACAGGATTCTCCGTTGAGCTTTCTAGTGAAGGAGTCCCACTACTTCAAAACCTGATTGTGCATGTGTATAGCTTGTTTTTACTTCAGGAAGACAAACATTGCCTCATGGTTTAGTAAACTTAGGATAGTTTCTATTAGAGTATGTCACTTATAACTGCTTGTAGGTGTTTGTGAGCTGTTTCTCCCCTGTATACACACACGCCATTTGTCATTATTCAGTCTGCAGTCTGGCACTTTGCTTCAGTATAAACAATGCAAAGTTAATTTTGCCTAAAGCTATAATTGCAAAACCTTAATTGCATATTAAATTTAGATTAGATAATAATTTTCAAGTTCTGCAATTTTGCCTCATTTCTCATAGATACAGATGAGTTTTGTGGGTATATGCATATTTACAGAAACTTGCGAGAGCCCTTGTAGAACTCAGCCTTAAAAAACCTTATCCTAAACCTGAATATTTACCCAACTGCAAGCATTTGAGCTCAAATTCTTTCTATCAAGAGAAAAAATAACAAGCCGTAACTTACCTTGTTCTACACGGCATACAATTAGCCTCATTTTGAAAACCAAAGACAGGTTGACACACATTACTCCTGGTTTAATCTTTAATGGAAAGGGGAAAATTCAACAGGTAGGGGCAAAAACCAAGAGCTTTTCAATTCTGGTCTCCTGAACCAAAAAGAAATGGCATTTGAGTATGCCTTACTGCAGCAGAGCTAAGCTAAACTGCAAGTTAACGTGCATGTTTTAATGCAATAGCTACCCCATTAAAGGGTGCTAGGAACCCACAAGCGCAACGGGGGTCCCACACCCCACCCCAGTGCCAACTGCTCTTCCTGGAGGATATATAGGGCTGTGTGTTTGCCTTTCTTTGCAGCACTACAGAAGTCAACCTCCTGAACACCACGTCCCTGATGCAGCCATGCAGAGATGTGAGCCACCGACCCACAGGAAGGGGCAGCTGTGTTCCCAGCAGCCTGCTGCCATGGCAAGGCGCAGCAGGAACGGACCTCCCTGGCTCTTACACAGAGGGGGACAAAATAAGCAAGACTGCAATTTAAAAGAAAAAAAAAAGGATAAAAACAGGGGAAAATACCAGCCCACAGCAAGACATTTTATGCTGAAACATGCAAGCTAGAACACTGTCGTAATCTGTATATTTTAAGAAATAAATAGGAACAATTATCTCGTTTTGCAAATTCCTTGCGCCTCCAGACAGACAGTTAAATGTGACTCAGTCAGAAATGGCTGTCAAACACCTTCTGCCAGTCTTGCTCCTTCTCTTGGGAGCCCATACACCTCCTTCCTGCCCCTCCCGTTTGTTTGGGGGAAGCTATTTGCCCCCAACTCAGAAGCTTCTGCCTGCATGAAGGGAGAAGCAGGGTGCTAATCCTTGCTAGCTTCCCAGTTCACTACTCCTTCCCTCTTATTATCCTCTCTTTATTTTGTTACATACCCCGGCAGCTTCCCAGGCCTGTGCAAG
>NW_010314317.1:4095-4622 GCF_000700745.2 Antrostomus carolinensis
GTGCCACAGCGGATTTATGCCATTCAACCATTGTGCAGAGCATTACAGGCACTGCCTGCCCATCTGCTATTCAGCTTGTACATTTACCCCAAATTCTGAAAAATGCTGTCAAGTTTCCAGCTTGCACAGGTTTTGAGAGCAAAAGCAACCTAGGAGAAGCTCTGGGACAACTCGGCACTCTCCAGCAGGTCTAATAGGTCTATTCCAGTTCTCTAAAGGAGAGCCAAACATTTTCTATCCTGCTAACTGCTCTCCACGCTTTCACTCTGAGTGCAACAGCAGGGTGTCCTGCTCAATTTCAAGTGCAGCAGATGATAGGCAATACTGGGATGCAATACCTACCAAGCAGTACTGGGAGGCTCCTGGTGCTAAACGCTCCCTTTTCTTTTCCCAGCCAGGTTCACTTGCCAATGACATCCCAGAAAAGACTTCAGTGGTACCTTCGGTAAATACCGTGCATTTCCTTCCCCCTATACTTGAGGGAATGGTCTTTCAACTTAACTGGCTGGTGGGAAGAAGCCAGAGAG
>NW_010314318.1:0-220 GCF_000700745.2 Antrostomus carolinensis
ACCAATCCCCAGAGGGGGCACCACACCAAGGTCCCGCCCACCGCCCCTCAGCGCCAGCCCCGCCCTCGGCCCCCTCAGCGCTCCCCGCCTCAGGGCGCTGCTGGGCGCGGTCCTCTCAGCAGCCGCTCCCCTTCTGCCCCCGCTCCGCGGTCCGTTCCCCACCCTCCTCCTCCCTTCCCGCCCCTACGTGGGGACCCGCCAGACCCCCCTGCGGCTCGCC
>NW_010314318.1:367-2968 GCF_000700745.2 Antrostomus carolinensis
GCTTCCCCTACCCTGACCCCAGCCCCTCCTGTCCCCTCACGGGCTCCCTGCTGCTCATCCCCTTCCTGGGCGTCCCCCTGTCCAGTCACCTCTGCCCTGTAAGGTAGCGGAGGTATAGAGATGATGAAGGAGCTGGAGCATCTTTATTATGCGGAATGACAGAGAGCTGGGTCTGTTCAGCCTGGAGAGGAGAAGACAGAGGGAACCTTATCAGTGTTTATAAATATTTAAAGGGTGGGTGTCAAGAGGATGGGGCCAGGCTCTTTTTGATGGTGCCCAGCGATAGGACAAGGGGCAATGGGTGTGAGCTGGAACACAGGAGATTCTGCTTAAACATGAGGAAAAACTTCTTTACTGTGAGGGTGCCAGAGCCCTGGGACAGGCTGCCCAGAGAGGTTGTGGAGTCTCCATCTCTGGAGATGTTCCAAACCCACCTGAACGCAGTCCTGTGCAACCTGCTCTGGGTGAACCTGCTTTGGCAGGGAGGTTGGACTAGTTGATCTCCAGAGATCCCTTCCAACTCCACCATTCTGTGATTCCGAGGTACTTTCCTTGCCCACTTCACCTCTTAGTCCTGCCCAGATGCTCCCCCCCTATATATCACTATAGACATTGGTGAACTGAACATCTCAGCTACCTCCTCCCCTCAGGCATCCAGCCACGGGGACCTACCCAGTTGAGGAGCCCCAGGGTGGGACTGTGAGTGATGTGGTTTGCCTTTGATGGGGATGGAACTGTCAGTGATGTGGTTAGACTTCGATTTCTTCAGCTGAGAAGCTCTTCAGACTCCAGTACTGGATGAACAGATTCTCCTTTAATCATTAACAAATACTCTTTGTTACTCCTGAAAGCATCTTAAGCTCTTTGAGGATGGGTTTATGCCCTTGTTTGTAGTCAAACAGCACTTAGCACGCCACACACAGGAACATACACAAATAAATAAATAAAAATCACTAACTTGCTGCTACTAAAGCTCTTAACGCTGTTCAAAACACCACAAATTGCAGACAGAGACTGGAGGTTCACCCCAAAAAAGCTACTTTGATAGAGCACTCCGGCATACAGGACATTTGTTCCAACTCACACTGTACCTGGGAGGGTTTTGCTTTTTATTTGCAAACTGACAGCAGTTTTACTTGGTGGTTGGCTTTGCAAAAGGAGTTATAAAGGAAGGATTTTCTTGATAGGACCTTTAAACAACAATTCATTTTAACAAGGAGTTGACAAGTCAGCTGCCTTTTCAGAAATGTAGTTCTGCACCAGTAACCCTGCCAAAAAAAAAAGGAGTTTTAAAAGGGCTGAGGGGCCACCTGAGCCGCCGTAAACTTCAGGGTTTTACAGCACCTAAACCGCTATCAGAGGAGTTTCCTCGATCTTTTGCTGCATTGGTAAATCATTTATTTCTGCAGACTCTTAAAGAAAATCCCTTAGGAAAAAGGTCGTAAAAATGCATTGATAACAAAATACAGCTGTCCTGCCTGCCGTCTGCAAAACCCTCTGACTACAGTTACACGTGCAACACACTGCGTTTTGCTGGCAGGTTTTTTTGAGGTGGTTAGGGAGGGAAAGAAGAGGAGGTTAATCCTGCAAGAAGCGTAGATTACAATTCAGAATGACTGTGCAAAATTCAGGACAGTCCAGTAATTTTCAGTACAAATCGTATTTAATTTCAGTGGAAGCGTCATGAAAGTAAATAAGCAAAGAAAAAATATAAATATATATATATAATATAAACATGTCAATATAAGGCACAGATGAATTATTCTAAGGGACAGCAATCATTAAAATTACAATGAGATAAAACTCATGTGATTGCTCTGGTTTGCCATCTGCACCTTGCTGCTTTTGCATTTTGTAGTTGAAGAAATTCTGCTTAATCAATAAGTATGTTATTTCTACAACAACAATACCCTGCATTCTCTTAGGACATTTTTTCTTCTGAGGGATGGGAGCTTTTGCAAACCTTCGTATTGTGTGTATCAGGACTGGTCCTTGTTATTACCAGCTGCTTATTGATCTGTTATAGCTTTCAAAAAGAAGCAAAGTTCTTGGCATGGTGTGGAAATCAGGCCTTTTACGTAAGCAGGCAAGGCATCTTGCATCATCTAAGCTTCTCTGAATTGAAACAAACAAAGAAACAAACAAAAAAACCCAAACAAAAATCCAAACAACCCCAAAACAAAACCAAAAACCCCAAACAATTAACAACTTTGTTCCATCCCATAGCAATAACATCTACAAATCTGAAAATTATAGTCAGCTGCATGGGGACCACAAGCCCTAAGGGCCAAAGCTTTATTTAAACAATTCAGTCTTTATGTTTGTTGTCCTTTACTAGGAGGAGGTTGCCCACTTGCCAGCTGCTGTGTGGTATTTCCCAAGGTGGAAGCAGTGATTTCATTCCAGGGTGAGCAGAACTCATGGAGGTCAGACCTGCATTCCTGGAGGAATCTGGCGGAGGTGACTCAGAGATGTAGTTACCAGCGTGTTTTCTGCTTTGGAAAACTGCCCTGATTCCTTTACGAAGATGAAATGGGATGCATCAGAGGATCTCTACCTGGATTTAAATAAACTCAGCAATGATTCTTTCACCTCTTTCCT
>NW_010314318.1:3003-5672 GCF_000700745.2 Antrostomus carolinensis
TTAGGGGATTTTTTCCAGTGTTTGGAAGCAGTTTCCTTTTGGCTCACTGGTTTGTTTTGTGAATTATCTTAAATTATGACCATTTAATAGCTATGCTACTAAAGTATTTATAGAAAGGTCATCCTGTTGTCCTCTCGGTTATTTTTTCCTAAGCTGTGTTGATTTGGTTTCACTATAACAATACCTCCTGGCTTTTCATCACCTTCTATTGCTGCTGCCATTTCTTTATGACATCTAATGAGTTTCTTTGTTTGACATATGATAAAGCAAATCATGCTCTTATGAAAATGTTGTCTAAGCTTTCATAGAAAATGATAAACTATGATAGTCAAATATCTTAGAGAGTATTAAAAGCACAATCTCTCTCCTATTGAATTTCAGTTTAAGAAAAAACAAAGAACAAACATAAATTTGTGTTACATCCTATTATAAACTTATATATAAGCCAGGGGGTTTCATTCCCATTAAATACTGCAGGACATTTCCACAAAGGAGGAGAAGGCAAAGAATAACTGGCAGGAAGATGAAAGGATCATCATGTGGATTTCTCAGGTTCTAATTTGTTTTGTGATTTTAACATCGCTTCTTCTAAAATCGAAGCTACTATTAATTTCTCTCCTGTTTTGGATTGACTGGAAGTGTTGATGGGTTCAGGAAAAGAGAGGTAATTAAATAACATATCACCAGAAAGCTTCAATGGCTTCTTAATTTATCCCATTAGCACACAGTTGCTATGTCACTCCCAGTATCTATGTAAACACAGCAGCAAAGCTTTACTAATACAGCAGTAAGGGAAGAATAAAGAGCAACTTATTGCAATAGCATGAAGAATAAAGCCTGAATACTTGTCTGGAGTATGTACAAAGGAATTTCTCCAGATTTTAAAATAGTTTAGGAAGTATATATTTAGAGTAGTTTTTCATCTTCTCCTGCGCCTAAGGAGTCTGCACTTTCACCAAAAAAAAACCCAACCCAAAACCTTCTTTTTCTGAAATTTCTTTCTCCATTTGCTCCAATTTCTTTTCAGCTCTCAATGAGAAACTATTTCCTCCCCCCTCCTAGATTGCTACCTCCTTTTTGCTATTTTTTCCTGCTATTTTCAGTACTTGGGCTGGGGTTATAGCTTTTCTGAAGACTGATAATCGAAATAGAGCTGAGTTTTTAGCAGCACTTAACTTTTCAATTGGATTAATTGGACAATTGCACAGTTGGAAGAGTGCTTTTTTTTTTTTTTTTCTTTGATAAAAATGCTGGTTTCCAGTCAAATGCCTGACATACCAAACCAGTCAACTGCAAGGAGCATGGGAACAAATAGAAATTGGTCTGAATGCTTCACAAAAACAACACTGATTCTTGTTTCCCATTTCCAGAGATCCATGATGGTGACCTGATTCCTTGAAAACTACGACTCGGAGAACTCATTGCAGCATGTCTCTATGTTGTTACCTGTGATCAATTTAATAAAAAAGGTATGATAGCAACAATAAAAAGAGGCTGGACAATGCCAGTTAATCCCTGTACAACCTTATTTCAATCTCTTTAAAGTCCAAGAGAGACTTTAATTCTGGGTGTGCTGGTGAACAGCAGGTTAGCTGTGAGCCAGCACTGTGCCTTTGTGGCCAGGAAGACCAACAGTATCCTGGGATGCATTAAAAAGAGTGTGGGCAGCAGGTCCAGGGAGGTTCTCCTCCCCCTCTGCTCTGCCCTAGTGAGGCCACATCTGGAGTACTGTGTCCAGTTCTGGGCTCCCCAGTTCAAGAGGGACAGGGATCTTCTGGAGAGAGTCCAGCGGAGACCACAAAGATGATGAGGGGCCTGGAGCATCTGCCTTACGAGGAGAGGCTGAGAGAACTGGGACTCTTCAACCTGGAGAAGAGAAGACTGAGAGGGCACCTTATCAATGTCTATAAACACCTGAAGTGTGTGGGCCAAATGGATGGGGCTGGGCTTTTTTTGGTGGTGCTCAGTGACAGGACAAGGGGCATTGGGCACAAACTGGAACACTGGAAGTTCCAGACAAAGTTAAGGAAAAACACCTTTACTGTGAGGGTGACCCAGAGAGGTTGTGGAGCCTCCATCTCTGGAGGTGTTCAAAACCTGTCAGGGTGCTTTCCTGTGCAACTCGCTCTAGGTGAACCTGCTTTTGCAGGGGGGTTTGTCTAGATGATCTCCAGAGGTCCCGTCCAACCCCTACCATTTTGTAATACTGTGATTCTGTGACATTGCAAATCCTGACATAAAACAGATGTTTTCATCAAGTTCTGCAATGGCAACAATACATGTCCCAAGCTGGTGACTCTCTGGCATGTCCTGTATGTCACAAGGAGGAGTCACAAGGAGGAATCACAAGGTTTCAATGCTTTGCGCTGCATTCCCGTGTTAGTTACACCCAGGTGTATCTGCAATAGCTGTGGATTTTAGTGGCATTACCCCTGGATTTATCTTAGCATCGCTACATTTGACCCTTCCTTTTCTAGAAATATATTACAGTGTCTAAATTAGGACAATAAAAACCCCAAGCCAATATAAAAAACTTTAGATCTGAAGCAGTGATAAGTCAATCACCTCATCAATAAAGCATGTCTGATACCCTCAGTAATCCTAGTAATCAGCTTTGTTTATGAAAGCTGGAGATATTAAATTGAGCTCCTCACCGCTCTGAGCAGGAA
>NW_010314318.1:5685-18057 GCF_000700745.2 Antrostomus carolinensis
AATTGAAACGAATGTTGACAGAACTAAAGGAGCACATGCTGAGTGCCACAAACATAACACAACGGAGAGGGAACAAAGCTAAACCAAGCTGGTGGGGAGGAAAACTTGGAGGTAACTAATGGACATTGGAAGAAATCCCTTGTCCCACTTAATGCCAAAACACCGCTGATGATTTTCTCGGTTCAGTGCAGTTGCTGCTGCACTTGTATAATCAGGAGGAAAAATTGGCCGATGCAGAGGAGCTGTGGTACAGGAGTTACAAGTACAAAGCACACAAGGAGAGCATGGCAGAGAGTGAACTGAGGGAGATTTTAGCTGTCAAAGTTTTAGTCCCTAGTTCTTCCCTGTGACATCTAAAGGCATCAAAGTATCCAAAGCAGAACCAAAAACCACCTCTGTGCCTGGGAAGATCATGGAGCAGATCATCCTGGAAACTATGGCAAGACATATGTGAGACGAGGAGGTGATCTGAGACAGTCAACACAGCTTCACCAGGGGCAGATCATGCCTGACCAATCTGGTGGCCTTCTGTGATGGAGTGACAGCATCGATGGACAAAGTAAGGACAACTGATGTCGTCTACCTGTTGTAAGACCTTCCACACAGTCCCACACCACATCCTTATCTCTAAATTGGAGAGATATGGATTTAAAGGCTGGACTATATGATGGCTTGTTTAGTTTGGAGAACAGAAGGCTCCAGGGAGACCTCATTGCAGCCTTCCAGCATTTGGAGGGAGATTAGAAACAGGAGGGAGAGCAACTTTTTACATGGGTAGATAGTGACAGGAAAAGGGAAAGGGTAGATAGTGACAGGAAAAGGGAAAATGGTTTTAAAGAGAAGGGAGATTTAGGTCAGATATTAGGAGGAAATTTTTTCACTCAGAGGGTGGTAAGTCACTGGAACAGGTTCCCCAGAGAAGTTGTGGATGCCCCATCCCTGGAGGCAATCAAGGTCAGGTTGGATGGGGTCCTGGACAGCCTGATCTAGTGGTTGGCAACTCTGTCCACAGCAGGGGGGTTGGAAATGAATGATCCTAAAGGTCCTTTCCAACCCAAACCATTCTATGATTCTATGATTTTTATGATACACTTGTGAAACAAGTAAACATGTCATGAAAAACAAGGAACCTTGAAATACAAGTAGGCGCACAGATACCTAGAAAAGAAGAAAATGGTGTGGGTTTAAAATGTGCATTTCTAATGTAATTCTACAAACATAACTGTTTGTTTCATTGCCTGGTTTTAAGACTAAATTCCCACTACTAGAATCAAGTTCTTATTTGCTTGCTGTTATTAGAGCTGCAATTACTACCATTGATTAGTCAAGAATTGTCCTTTGCACGTGTGGTCTCATCCAGTTAATAGATTTTATCCTGAATTACACATTTTGGAGGAAAATATTATTTTCTACACATTTGTGCTACATCTCTTACATCAGATTCCCACTTTCACCTTGCAAGTGCTACTATACGATCATTTTTAAATAATAATACTGTCTAAAATCTTCCATTTCAGAAAGAAATACTAAAAAAAATGATCAAAGATGAACACAAGGTTTTGGAGATTCACTGACAAAAGCAAATATACTTTTTTCCAGTGTTTATAAGGACTCAGCTGAACTTCTGTCAAGGTTTCCATCCGCACTATAAAACAGCAAGAGAAAATCCACAAAACAACAGTGAGAAAGATCCAAAATCTAGACAATGTATTTACGCACAAAGATTGAAAGAGACAAGCTTGGTGAATCTAGAAAATAGAAGATCTGGGGAAATGAGAGTTACTGCTCAAATATACAAATGCTTGCTGCAAAAAGCAGCAGAAAAAATATTCTTCATGCCCACTAAGGACAGGTCAAGGAGCCATTGGCATAGATTGGTTTGGATTGCTGGGAGAAGATTTAATTTAGATATGAAAAAGTACTCGCCAGTATTAAGCATAGTAAAGCACTTATACAAACTACCAAGGAAGGCCTGGACTTCCTGCTGCTGGAAGTTTTCAAAACCACAATTGAATCACAAATCATCTGCGGAAGTGTTTTCTGTGACGATTCAGGTGATTTGGGACATGAACCAAATGATCTCCTGAAAACTTCTCTGAATCATAGAATCATAGAATGGTTTGGATTGCAAGGGACCTTAAAGATCATCTAGTTCCAACCCCCCGGCCTTCAGCAGGGACACCCTCCACTAGATCAGGTTGCTCAAAGCCTCATCCAGCCTGGTCTTAAACACTTCCAGGGAGGGGGCATCAACAACTTCCAATGTCTCACCACCCTCACAGTGAAAAACTTCTTCCTAATATCGAATCTAAACCTCACCTCTTTCAGCTTAAACCCATTTCCCCTTGTTCTGTCATTAACTGCCCTTATGAAAAGTCCCTCCCCAGCTTTCTTGTAGGTCCCCTTCAGGTATTGGAAGGCCGCTATAAGATCTCCCCAGAGCCTTCTCTTCTCCAGGCTGAACAGCCCCAACTCTCTCAGCCTGTCCTGATAGGAGAGGTGCTTCAGCCCTCGGATCATCCTGGTGGCCCTTCTCTGGACTTGTTGGACAATGTCAGGAGGAAGTGCTGTATTGATTATGCCTGTAAGAAATTTGAAACCATTCTCGTTTGAACATAAGAATTTGTAAAAAAAAAATCAGTGTTGTTTCAGATCCAGGTGCATTTATCCCATCTCCTTCTACCAGCACCCACAAGTGGGTGCCAGAGAAAAAGTAAGGACAGGGGAGATGTTTGTGACTGCCAGTCTCCAACTCTTCTCAGCTCAGGGATTTCCTGACCCTGTTGTCAGGACCCTTACTGATTCCTTCCTCCAGCTCTCCACCCAGATTTAAGTCCATAAAAATGTTCGTTCATGTTTTTCATGTCTGCTACTTGCTGTGTGAAGGACCAGTTTCTTTGTTTTATTTTGAATCCCATGAGCTTCATTTAAAGACATTAGTCTTTGCACAAGAAGAAACTGAATGAGTTGCTGGAGCAGGTCCAAAGAAGGGCAACAAAGCTGGTGAAGAGCCTGGAGAACAAGTCTTATGAGGAATGGCTGAGGGAACTGGGATTGTTTAGCCTGGAGAAAAAGAGGCTGAGGGGACACCTTCTTGGTTTCTCCAGCTCCCTGAAAGAAGGGTGTAGAGAGGTGGGGGTTGGTCTCTTCTCCCAGGTAACAAGTGATAGAATGAGAGGAAATGGCCTCAAGTTGCACCAGGGGAGGTTTAGATTTGATATCAGGAAAAACTTCACCAAAATGGGAGTCAAGCATTGGAACAGGCTGCCCAGGGAGGTGGTTGAGTCACCATCTCTGGTGGTATTTAAAAGATGGGTAGATGAGGTGCTTAGGGACATGGTTTAGTGGTGGAATTGGTAGTGTTGGGTTGATGGTTGGACTCAATAATCTTAAAGGTCTTTTCCAACCACTATGATTCTATGATTCTATTCTATGGATTG
Source organism: Antrostomus carolinensis (assembly GCF_000700745.2). Classification (NCBI taxonomy): domain Eukaryota; kingdom Metazoa; phylum Chordata; class Aves; order Caprimulgiformes; family Caprimulgidae; genus Antrostomus; species Antrostomus carolinensis. The sequence continues at coordinate 9,126 of NW_010314318.1, forward strand.
TTACTGCTTCCCTCTGCTTCCTATCTTTGCAAAATTATTTATATTGGTCAAGACCAGCTAAGAGGACAATCTTATCCCATGGCTGCTTATTTCGTTTAAAGACCTTTTGTTAAATCCTTTTTGGAAATCCAAGAACATTTTATTTACTGGCTGATTGGCACCCACAAGCCTGTTAACCCATTAAAAAAAAATCGAGAGATCTGTAAGGTGCAATTTACCAGAAGTAAAACCTTTTACCTTCCTTCATCAAAGTTTCAACTAATTTGTCTGGTACAGATGTCAGTTTTCTAAGCTTGTAGTTCCCTGAATCTCTCCTGCATCCTCTCCAGTCTTCACATACCAGGGAATATTTAAAGGAAACCTTGCACATCAGTGTTAATAATTCAGATATTTAATTTTTTATTTTCTGTAAAACTCTCGGGTAAATACATCCAACCCTGTTGTTTTGTCTGTGTTTATTCTGTCTTTTTTAATCTGTACCTTTAGTTCAACTTCAGACAGGCTCTTTGCTGAATCTTACCCTCAAAGAAGGTTTGGGATGTTTATCACTCCTGTTTCTTCTGTAGTAAACACCAGTGCAAAGAATTCACTTGGGTACTCTGCAGTGACCTTTTTTTCTCTGCAAGTGATTCTTATATACATTTGCTATCAATTGGTCTTACAGACAGGCTTTTCACTCCTGGTGTGTTGAAAGAAAAATTTAATATTAGTGGGGTTTTTTTTTCCTTTCATTGGTTGCTCCTCAGTCTCCTTTGGCCTGCCTTCTTATATTTTTACTTTTAATCTGATAGAGTTCCTGATTCTATTTGATTTTTATTTTATTTTATTTTATTTTTTTTACATCCAGCTTTAGCTTTTTGAAAGATGCCTTCTCATTTCTAATAACAGCCTTTACTTTTCTCTTCAACCATGCTGGCTTACTTTTTTCTCCCAAGTTTTTCTATGAGAAAAACAGCTGTACACCAGTGGCGTGTTTCCTCCTCAACAGCCTTCAGTACTGTCAACACCTGTGAGGATTTAATTCCTCCAGCTTCCCCTTTTGACTTTTTTTACAAGCTTATTTTTACAGGATCCCACTGCTGAATTTGGGCAAAGCTTTGGTGGACTGCTTAGCCCCTGTTGCTCCCATAGGGGTGTTGATCATAGAATCATAGAACGGTTTGGGTTGGAAGGGACCTTAAAGATCATCCAGTTCCAACCCCCCTGCCATCAGCAGGGACACCTTCCACTAGACCAGGCTGCTCAAAGCCTCATCCAGCCTGGCCTTAAACACTTCCAGGGAGGAGCATCCACAGCTTCTCTGGGCAACCTGTTCCAATGTCTGACCACCCTCACAGTGAAGAACTTCTTCCTAATATCTAATCTAAACCTCCCCTCTTTCAGCTTAAACCCATTTCCCCTTGTTCTGTCATTAACTGCCCTTATGAAAAGTCCTTCCCCAGCTTTCTTGCAGGCCCTTCAGGTATTGGAAGGCTGCTGTAAGATCTCCCTGGAGCCTTCTCTTTTCCAGGCTGAACAGCCCCAACTCTTTCAGCCTGTCCTCATAGGAGAGGTGCTGCAGCCCTCAGATCGTCCTGGTGGCCCTCCTCTGGACTTGTTCTAGCTGCTCCAGGTCTCTCTTGTGATGGGGGCTCCAGAACTGGACGCAGTATTCCAGGTGGGGCCTTACAAGAGTGGAGTACAGGGGGAGAATCTCCCTTGACCTGCTGGCCAGGCTTCTCTTGATGCAGCCTAGGATATGGTTGGCCTTCTGGGCTGTGAGCGCAAGGCACGTGTCGGAATGTCCTGAAGGATGTTGACTTCATGATGAGATTTTGAACTAGATTTTGCTTAAATCTTAGTACCGACCCAGGGGTTGGATATCTTCTTCTGGGTTCAGTAACCAGCTATTGCTTCAGACTCAGATGTGACCTTTGCTCCTTCTCCATGGAGGTAACTGAAGTCACCCAATACACTTGTATTTCCTGCCTTTCCTACCTCTTTTGTTTGTTTGTTTGTTTGCTGTTGGCATCAGTTAGCGCTGCTGAGCTGGTAGACAGTAAGGTCTGTTGACCCAAGGCTGTATTTTTCCTTCTTGGACTGGAGTTTCAATTCATAGAGATTCTTAATGATGTGTTTTGCTCTTTGTTTCTAGCATATGGCTTATCTGATATAGTGTTCCTTTGATTGTTTTCCTTCCACCAGAGTTTTGATCTATGTATGTCCATCTCTTCATTCAGGCTCAAAAAGGCCAGTCCCACTGTCTTTGTTTCTGAGTTTCCAGGATTTGCGTGGTAACACATGTGCTGCCACTCTACTTCCTGTCTTGCCAACCTTTTCAAATGTCACTCTATTTGTTTTCCATTTTCTGTTTGATTATTTAATTCATATGACCTATTCTTCATTGAAGGGTACCTATGTTTGTGTCTTCATCTCTGGAAATGTCATCCCAAACCATATGCTCTTGTGCACCAGTTGTCTTCTCTCACTCCTCGCTTTAAAAGCTCACTCACAGCCTCCTTGATCTTAAGTGACAATGCCTCAGATGAACTCCATCTCTTTTGTACTGGCTTTAGATGTTCTACATGTGTCAGATGAGCCTGAAGCCATCTTACATTCATACTCTGCCCCTCCACCACTCTCTCTGGACCTGCAAGAGATAAGGGAGCATTTCAGAGAACATTAACATAGAGGTCCTTCTCTTCATTTTCTTTTCCAGGAGCCTAAATTTTGCCTCCACAGACAGGACCTCCCTTGCCTGTGCCATGACCACAGACTCCTCATCACTTGCTTCTTCTAATCTTCCAACTATCTTTGCATGTTATAACAATGAATGTTATTGTCTCACATTTTTTAAAACCTTTAATAGGTGATAACTTTTTTCCTGTTTGATCCTCTAAGCATCTTAATTTTGCTGTCCTTTTGAAAATGGTCTTAATACTTTTTATGATGAGAGTTTCTATATGATTTCTCTGGAGGAAGTGGAGAGGGGGGCAAAAAACAAATCTTAGAAAACAAAAAATGCATGATAATGAAACCAGAAGTTTTCAGTGTGATTTAAACTTTATGATGACCTGGAAAGGAGACAAAGTGAGGGAGAGGATTGAAGATTATTCAACTGCAAAGGCTAAGAGCATATGCTTTAATTAAATTTAGCAGCTTGAATCAGCTCCTCCCCTCCCACCTGAATGGCTGGCAGATAGTCCGTGATCATGGAAATGTGCTTTCCTTTGCCCTTATTTATGATACTAAATCTCTCCTAAAATTTCTCAGTGTCGTGACTGCATATAGCAATAGTGGGAGCAAGAAATAAGACAACAAGATATCACATAGACCCACATGAAGCACTCTGGCTAACAAGGTGTTTGTAGTACAGGTTACCAATACTAGCTGAATCTTTTATTGCTTCTAGCACTGGAGATGAGATCCACGTCAAGAAATTTTAGCATTCCTGTTTCATGAGGAAGATTGGGATGGTTACTCTACAAAACTATCTGCAAAAAAGATTTCTTAGGATTTTTTAGGCACCTGTGTCCATAAATGCCAATGCATTTGCTATTAAATATTAGATATCTAAAATTTTCTCCTGTAAATATCCAGAGGTGCTTTTGTCTCAGCAGAGCTGAACAGTTCCTTCCCAGCAGTTCGTGAGATTCATGACATTGGCACTCTTTTCTCAAACACCCCAGTGAAGCTCATCTCAAAAGCATGTGTTAGTGCATGTAATGGTCACCAATGACACTGTCTTGACTGTCTAGTAATGCAAATTCTGTCCTTTTTTGTGATATAATAGGGATAAGGTTGCTTGCTTAGGAAGTGGGTGGCTTGAGCTCAAGCCTCTCAAGTTGGGAGGTTTCCAATCTACCATTCCCATGTCCTAGAAAAATGTGCTAATCATGCAGCTGGGTTAAAGCTGCTTTCTATCCTGGTAGGCAAAGCTGTGCCTTTGTGCAGAAAAAAAAGGCCTTCAAGCTTCACAAAGCCAATGAAGAAACAGCCAAAAAGAAACATGACATTGCAGCTCATTAAAGAGGGGATCCTAGGCAACCTCTTGGGAGAGAGGGTAGAAAGAAAAAAATGTACTGTAGAGGACCTTTAAAGTTAAAACACTAATGTTTGACGTGATAAAGAAGAGGGAGGCAATGGGTGAAATTTGCTTGAATTTCCCTAATCCTTATTTGGAAGAGTTTTGGTTTTTTGGTTTTGCTTTGGTTTATTTTTATTTTTTCCTAAGGGTGTGTCCAACCAAATAATAGAGGTGGTTGCTCTTTGTAATGTTGCTTCGCCTCATCCTTGCTCTTGATTAGATTGCCTGGGCATTGTAAAATTACTTTGCTTTTCCTCTTAAAAATGTGTTTTTATTAACTATTGTAGTGAGCTACAGCTCTTTGTTTTATAGGAGAGGTTTTATAACCGATTCTTTTCAGACTGAGCATCCTTTTTCATAAATGAAATAAATGCTAATGCAAACAGACCCAACCTCTCATTATGACAGCTTTGTACTGTTATTATGTGAGTGGGAGAGATGAGGACAGGTCTATGCAGTGCGTCTAACTGGAGAGGACACATGGTAACCCTGAGACTTGGCCTTGCCACTGTAGAATAGTGGGAGTTATTCAGCCATTTCAAAGCTATCATTGATGGCAGACCTCCAAGGAATAGGCTGGATGATGCAAAAAAGGCATCCAGCCACAAGGTAAACTTTCCTCTGCTTCTGAACTGAACAGGTGCTTTATTTTGTGACCAGGAGGATACTGTTGGAGAATCCCTTCATCCTGAATTAGTTAAAAATCCTTATCACTTGCAGTAAAGAAGAACAGATGAGGATGGTTATGAAAGGGCATTTTAGGCTTAGGCTGAGTAACAAGCTGAAGAGTTACATTTCGTTTGAGTGGCTGAGGGAACTGGGGTTGTTTAGCCTGGAGGAGGCTGACGGGAGACCGTCTCACTCTCTACAACTGCCTGAAAGGAAGGTGTAGAGAGGCGGATGCTGGTCTCTTTACTCAAGTAACAAGTGACAGAATGAAAGGAAATGACCTCAAGTTGTGCAAAGGGAAGTTTAGATTGAGTATTAGGGAGGATTTCTTTGCTGAAAGGGTTCTCAGGCATTGGAAGGGGTTGCCCAGGGCAGTGGTGGAGTCCCGATCCCTGGAGGGATTGAAGAGTCAAGCAGACATAGTGCTGAAGGACATGGGTTAGTCGGGGACTTGTCAGTGTTGGGATAATGATTGGACTGGATGATCTTATAGATCTTTTCCAATTGAGGCAGTTCTGTGATTCTGTGTGATTCTGTGATTTTGCCTGCTTAAATTACACCAAGAATTCAAATCGATGTGGTAAGTCATTGTTGGGGTATAACGTGTCCCAGAGTTTTACACAATGACTGCTGTTGATACGCTGTTGAATAGCCCCTCTGCCATTCATCAGAAGTGGCTGAACTTCAGCAGTGGGTCAGCTGCATTTCAGTCCTGGTCCAAAGTTAATGTGAAGTCAATGGAAGGACTCCTGCCGAGTCAATAAGCTTTGGTTAAATTTCCTATATCAGTTCACAAAGTGCTTTTGAATAATTTATGCTGAAGGCTTTATATAAAATCAAAATTAATGTTTTCATTGACTTGCATATCATAGGAATAAAACTTTTTTTAAAAATTGTTTTACTTATTTATTTCTTTGGAGATTGGAGCTGAAGTCTCTTGATCAGCGCAATTAAAGAATGTGAAATCAGAGTGAGGCTGGCTCCCTCATTTTAACGAGTTAGTGTATCTATTTTTTCTCAGACTGATTTGATAAAATGAGATAAAAATCTACACACCTGAAGGCCATTGAGATAATACAGTACTTGGGATAGGTACAGGAAGAGAAATGGTAGTAAGGATACGTGCATTCATCAGGATATGTACAAAAGGGGAAAAGGTTAACTTTGTAAAATGTTTTTCATAGTCCCCTGGCTTAAGATATTGATGAACTCCTGTTTGAATGAGCTGGACCTCTTGATCTTAAGATGATAAAATTTCAAAAATAACAGAAATAAAGATGAGCCAACTGATCTATTTATTTTGAGTATTTTAAAGGCCCCCGATTTAGTATGCTGAGCTGCATTATAATCACAGAATCATAGAGTGGTTTGGGTTGGAAGGGACCTTAAAGATCATACAGCTCCAACCCCTCTGACATCAGCAGTGACACCTTCCACTAGACCAGGTTGCTCAAAGCCTCATCCAGCCTGGCCTTAAACACCTCCAGGGAGGGGGCATCCACAACTTCCTTGGGCAACCTGTTCCAGTGTCTGACCACCCTCACAGTGAAGAACTTCTTCCTAATATCTAATCTAAACCTCCCCTCTTTCAGTTTAAACCCATTTCCCCTTGTTTTGTCATTAACTGCCTTTATGAAAAGTCCCTCCCCAGCTTTCTTGTAGGTCCCCTTCAGGTATTGGAAGGCTGCTATAAGATCTCCCTGGAGCCTTCTGAATCTGATCTCAGTGTGGGCTACCACCAGAAGAAGAGCTGGTCCTGCTCCTTCCACTTCTCAGCTGACCCTGCTTGCATATTCCTATGCCTCCCCATGTGTTTGACTGAGCAGTTATGTAGGTGGGGTAACAGAAAGGACTGGGATCACCTTGTTAGCAGCAGCCTGAAGCTGGACCAGGTTAGGCATGACATTAAACTGTACCCTAACGTTGGCAGTTTTCTCTGATTGGCACCATAGCCCCATGTGATTATGGAAACTTCAATAATTAGAAGATCTTACATGATGCAGTGGTAATTTATTTTAGAAGTGATAAAAAGTGATATTAGTACAAAGAGTGGTTGCTTTCTTTTTGTCTTCAAGGTGATACCTGCTACTGAAATAATTCATTTATTTTAAACATTTGTGTCAGACTTTAGTGAAATATAGGAGACAGTATAACAGGAGAGGATGAAGGAGATGTATCCTATTTTAGGCCAAGAATTACAAGGGCCAGTAAATCTCTGTCTCCTGGAAGGTGAAAAAAAAAAAACCCAACAAAACCAACCAGAGGTGACCAACCTGTGTTTTGCAAAGATGAAGTTCATTAGGCTCCTCAGAAGGGTGACTGCTCCAGATGAAATCACTTTAATAGAAAAGTGGGAGTAAGCAGAGACATTACAAAGAGCAAAAATCAGTAGAGGAAACTGCATTTTAGAGCTCAAAAAATGCAGGGATAGCATGGACACTGCTAAAAGTAAATTCAAATTAATCTTGACAAAAAAAATTAAAAAAAGGAGCAAGGATTTCTTGAGTATTTAAACATGAAAACAGAAAAAGAAAATGAGGAGTAAGAAATATAGAGCAAATATTAAAGATAATTGAAATATGACACCACAGGTAAAGGTCTACTTCAGCTCAGTTTTCTGTAAGGACTGTGATGTAGAACCTGCTAAGGAAAGACAAGATGATTAATGGGAAGAGGACTTTGGACATGGAAATTTCTATTACCAAAGTGGAAACAAAACTCTCTAAACTAGTTTCATTTAGCTAGGGAGAAGGAAGGAGATATGGAGCTGGGTAATCAGCATTCTTGATATTTGAAAGAGCTGGCTCAGGAAATCAGTGCTCCATCTCAAAGCTCTTTAATAAATGTATGAAGTTGGGGGTGGTTCCATCTGTATGTCAAATAATAAATTTAGCGTCCATATTTGAGTGCAGAAAAGCAACCACCCAACCCCACAAATGTGCAGACTTTAGAATAAATCTTCCAGAAAACAAAAATGGATTAATAATTAAAGAAACTAAACGACCACAAGGATGTGAAAATAAATCAAGATAGGAGGAAACACAGATTTGTCAAAGGCTGTTTGTGTCTGATATCTTTCCTTAAAAAGAGTAACCAATTCTTATGGATGGGAAAAATGCTTTAGTTGTAATCCACTTAGACTTCAATGAAGCAATGTCAATATTGTGCCACATGGGATGTTATTAACTGGAGAAAATGTGGATCATTTCCAAAATACTAACGTGGTAAGTAACTACCAAAGAGAAATGACCTGAGGTTCTGTAGAAAAGAGAACTTGCAGTTTGCAGGGCAAGTTTTAGTGGAGTTTCACAATACTTTGTCTTCAGACTAATCTTATTTAATGTTTCCATTGGTGACCTTGGCTTAAAAAATAGAGATTTACTAATGAATTTTGTAGACAGAAAAAAGCTGGGAGGTATAGGCAATTCAGAAGAGGATTGGTGTATTAGCGAGGTGAATTGGATGGAGAACTGAAAAATACAACGGCACAAAGAGGAAGGTTGTGTATGTCGGGATTAATAACAAAAGAATCAGCTATAAAGCTGCAGCTTGTCAATGGAGAATGAGGGAGTAAAAAGGGCATGTTGAGTTTGTTGATCACAGAATGATCCAGCTCTGAAAAAGCAAACATCCTGGGGATGCCTCAGCTGAGGTATTCTCAGGAGAGGTCTTTGATGAGACTGAAGTGAGGCCTCTTACAGAATCCCACAAATTATAAATATGACTTCAAGCTGATATGAGACTGAAGTGAGATTCTCACAGAATCGTACAAAATCCTTGGCTCCCACAAATTATAAATATGACTTCAAGCTGATGCTGTGAAGTTACAGAATCACAGCATGGTTTGGGTTAGAAGGGACCTCAGGAGATCATCTAGACCAACCCCCCTGCCAAAGCAGGTTCACCTAGAGCAAGTTGCACAGGAAAGCATCCTGACAGGTTTTGAACATCTCCAGAGAAGGACACTCCACAACCTCTCTGGGCAGCCTGTCCCAGTGCTCTGTCACCCTCACAGTAAACAAGTTTTTCCTTAAGTTTGTCTGGAACTTCCGATATTCCAGTTTTTGCCCATTGCCCCTTGTCCTGTCACAAGGTACTACTGAAAAAAGTCTGGCCCCATCCATTTGGCCCCCACAGTTCAGGTATTTATAGACCTTGATATGATGTCTCAGTCTTCTCTTTTCTAGGCTGAAGAGT
>NW_010314319.1:0-3154 GCF_000700745.2 Antrostomus carolinensis
CTCCGTCCTTATCTCCACCCACGAACCTTTCAATATATTTTTCTCCCCCCTGCCCAGTTGAGGAGGGGGACTGATAGAGTCAGCTTTGGTGGGCATCCGGCATCCAGCCAGGGTCAACCTACCACAGTCTTTATCTTGCTGAACCACATGCTGTTGGAAAACTCTCTTCATCCAAAATGAAATGCATCTTCCACTCTGGCTCTTCTTGGTGAGAGCAAGTGTTATGTCTGCAAGACAGATATTTTCTAGAGTGCAGAGTAGATACTCTAACACAAGCTCTTGGAGCTCAGAAAATTGTGAAAAACCTGCTTCCATCACTCAGGAAGTTCTGTTGCCACCAAACTCTCATAGGCAGTTTTCTGGGTTATAGAGGCTTCTGAGGTTATAGAAACTTCATCATATATCTACTTCTTTAGTCATCTACATCTCTTTGAAATTCTTCAACAGATGGAGGATGAAGCCCTGAATCAGTTGGCCCTGAGACAGCTAATTTCACAAGGTTCATATGGAAATTTGCAAGTCTTGTTATTTGGAATAAAAAGCCTTGGGATATTTGAGCTCTTGGTCAACCCCTCTTTTGACTTTTTCTGAGAAAATTGACAGAAAAAGACCTAATGATATTATTTCATGCATCATTCTGATGCATGTTCAGTGTTGAACATAATGGCTGGAAGTCCCCTTGCTCAAGGGCAAATTTATTTCCTGGCTAACATCTGGCTATACACTAATCTTTCCTGCAATTTGCCAGTTGCTGGCATGAGTGAAAAAGAGAATTATGGAGCTTTTTACCTGCTTTTTCCCAATTAGACAAAACAAAGTTGCTGAAGGTAAAAGTGACGCACTAATGAAAGATGCAAATGACTTCCTCTCTGCTGGCTCCTTCTTGCCAGAGCTCAGTGCACATGTTGGCATTAGATGAGTGGTGGGTAACCACCGAGATGACCTAAGATCACCCACCCCACAACCTTATTTCCTTAAGCAAATACCTTAAGTACAAAAAGCAGAACAAGTAGAGCTCATAGTCATCCATGATACCTGGCAATCAGCATCTGGGGATATAGAATGGAATGGAATGGAATGGAATGGAATGGAATGGAATGGAATGGAATGGAATGGAATGGAATGGAATAGAATAGAATAGAATAGAATAGAATAGAATAGAATAGAATAGAATAGAATAGAATAGAATAGAATAGAATAGAATAGAATAGAATAGAATAGAATAGAATAGAATAGAATAGAATAGAATAGAATAGAATAGAATAGAATAGAATAGAATAGAATAGAATAGAATAGAATAGAATAGAATAGAATAGAATAGAATAGAATAGAATAGAATAGAATAGAATAGAATAGAATAGAATAGAATAGAATAGAATAGAATAGAATAGAATAGAATAGAATAGAATAGAATAGAATAGAATAGAATAGAATAGAATAGAATAGAATAGAATAGAATAGAATAGAATAGAATAGAATAGAATAGAATAGAATAGAATAGAATAGAATAGAATAGAATAGAATAGAATAGAATAGAATAGAATAGAATAGAATAGAATAGAATAGAATAGAATAGAATAGAATAGAATAGAATAGAATAGAATAGAATAGAATAGAATAGAATAGAATAGAATAGAATAGAATAGAATAGAATAGAATAGAATAGAATAGAATAGAATAGAATAGAATAGAATAGAATAGAATAGAATAGAATATTTCAGTTGGGAGGGACCTTCAATTGGTGGGCCAATTCAGGGATGACCACATTAAAGCATGTTGTTAAGGATATTGTCCAATCACCTCTCTAGGTAGCCTATTCTAGTGTTTGACCATCTTCTCGGTAAAAAATGCTTCCTAATGTCCAGTCTAAACCTCCCCTGGCACAGCTTTGAACCATTCCCATGCATCCCATCACTGGATACCGGGGAGAAGAGATCAGCACCTCCCTCTCCACATCCCCTCCTCAGGAAGCTGTGGAGAGCAATGAGGTCATCCCTCAACCTCCTTTTCTTCAAACTAGACAAATCCAAAGTCCTCAGCTGCTCCTCACAGGATATGCCTTCCAACCCTTTCAGCCAGCTTTGTTGCCCTCCTCTGGATGCATTCAAGGGCCTTCACATCCTTCTTAATTTGTAGGTCCCAGAACTGAACACAGAATTCAAGGCGAGGCCACAGCAACGCTGAACACAGTTGGATAAACCCTTCTCTTGCTGGCTGGTCATGCCATGTTTGATGCACCCCAGGATGTGGTTTGCCTTCTTGGCTACCAGGGCACACTGCTGACTCACAGTGAGCCTGCTGCCAAGCAGCACCCCCAGATCCCTGTCTGCAGGGCTGCTCTCCAGGCACTCCTCTCCCAGTTTATACTTGTGCCCAGCATTACGTGGTCCCAGGTACAGGAACTAGCATTTGGACTGCAAGGCTGGCTGCTTCGGTGAGCTCGCTCCTCCTTGGACTTGTTAAATTTCATCCTATTAATTGTTCCCTAATGCTCCAAACTATATAGATCCCTCTGTAAGATCTCCTGTCTCTCAAGAGAGTCATCACCACCTCAGTTTGGTATCATCAGCACAATTGCTAATGGTGCATTCAACTCCTGAATCCAGATAATTGCTAAATATATTGAATAGCATTGGCCCAAGCATTAAACCCTGAGGGTCATCACTGGTAACCAGTCACCAGCCAGATGTAGCCCCATTGACTACAACTCTTTGAGCTCTGCCATTCAGCCTGTTCTTCACCCAGCACACCATAAACCTGCTCATCCCACAGTTGGACAACTTGTCCAGAAGGATGAGGTGAGGAACAGTATCAAAAGCCTTATTAAAATAATGAAAAGCTACATCATAGAATCATAGAATCATCGAATGGTTTGGGTTGGAAGGGACCTTAAAGCTCATCCAGTTCCAACACCCCTGCCATGAGCAGGGACACCTTCCACTAGACCAGGTTGCTCAAAGCCTCATCCAACCTGGCCTTGAACACTTCCAGGGAGGGGACATCCACAACTTCCTTGGGCAACCTCCACCACCTTCCCTTCACCCACTGGGCAGGTGACCTTATCACAGAAGGATATCAAATTAGTTAAATAGGACTTTCCTTTTGTGAATCCATGTTGACTGTGCCTGATGATTTCTTGATCATTTGCTGAACC
>NW_010314319.1:3175-6808 GCF_000700745.2 Antrostomus carolinensis
CCTCCTACAAGAAAACAGGAGACATAAAATGGTTCAATGGATCTACTGAAAAGAAAGAAACATCTTACCTTCACGTTATGCACAACAGAAGGACAAGATCATGGAACAAGTACGTATTGACCCCACACAACAGAGCAGAGGTGAAACCAGTATGGCAACCCAAGAAAGTGTGCTGCCTCTGTAAGACTGCATTATGATCTTGAAGAGCATAAAACTGATCTCCTTCCCAAACAGAAATAAACAGGAACTTCTCTGTCACTCACAGCCAGGCAGAGCCATTTCCACCTGCTCCACTCTGGTCCACCCAGACCCACAGACCCATTATTCCTGCCCACTCATGGACAGGTAGGTACTGGGTCACTGGGCACCGCCATGGAGCACCTTGAAAGATAAGGAACAAGTCCTGAGACTTGTGAGTCCTGCACGCGTTACCTTGATGCCCCTCTTCAGTGTCGAGCTGTCAAAAGTTCAGCAGCAATTTTTCCTCTCAAGGAAAGATCCCAGGAAAGAAAGAGGCTGAGGCACAAGGAGCAAACAGCCCGTGCTCAGAAATGCAGGTATATTGCTACAGTGTGCGTGGTTTATAACTTCCTTCTGAGCCTTGCTCCTCGTAATCAGATTATGAAACCTTAGAATCAAGTTAATGCAAACAAATAGATCATGCGGAGAGCAATAAAAATAAAATATCATAATAAAAAACCTAAATAGAGAACATATTCGGTAAACAGAATACTGTAAACAAACTAATGTGTCTCTCTGCAACAATATTCGTCAAGATATGGAAGAGCCCCAAGAGATGACATGAAAACACAGCTGTTCTCTTGTTGCATTAGGTGAAGAGTGAGAGGAGGGACATGGCTGCAGCACAGCTCCTACAGCTCCAGGGTCATGGCAGGGACAGCTCTACCCATGGTCATGGAGCAGGAGGGTGGTACCTGTGGTATCCTCCCTGGTACAGGTATCCTCCTGGTACCTGTGCTCCAGGTGATGCTCTGACTCCTCTTCCAGGTGAGACTCATGGCAAAATGAGCAGCTGAACAAAACAGAGGCCGTAGACCAGGCTGTTCTCCCTGCCGGCCATAGCTCCTCTGCAGACACACAGCGTGGTGTGTGATCAGCAGGAACAAGAGAGGAACTGCCATTGCATCTCTTACAGTATTTTTGAACTTTTTCTTCTCCATGAGCCATATGAATGAGCTGCACAGTTCAGTGAGGTACCAAGCTTTATCTCTGCAGCTCTATGGACAGCACTGAGTCATCACCCTGGGCCAGAAGACAATCAGATCTAGGTAGGCAGAGCATGAATAGCAGCATCTAATGGAAAAATTGTAGGGTTTAATCATCTTTACTGTCATCAGTGCTGGCATAATAGCTTGCCAAAGAGTAGCATCTCTTCCCACCAGTCATGCTCCAGCCCCTAGGGGTTGGCTGTCTTCCTTTGTTCTCATTTTAAGGAGATCCCATGGTAACAAAAAGCTCAGACAAGGCCTGGTGTTCTGATAAACATCAGCTGGAGGAAGGCCTGAGGTTACAGACAGTTTGTTGTAATATATTTACCTGAAAATCTACTGATTTGCAAAGAAGTATGGGAGTTTCAGGCAATTTCCTATTTCTCTGATCATTTTCTTCCACTCTTCCAGTTTCAAGCCATCACCCCTTGTTGTCTCACTCCCTGCCCTTGGCCAAAGTCCCTCCCCAGCCTTCCTGGAGCCCCTTCAGGTACTGGGAGGCCACTAGAAGGTCTCCCTGGAGCCTTCTCTTCTCCAGGCTGAACAGGCCCAACTCTCTCAGCCTGTCCTCACAGCAGAGCTGCTCCAGCCCTCCCATCATCCTGTGGCCTCCTCTGGACTCATTCCAATAGGTCCATATCTCCACAATACAATGCTGAGTGCCTAGACTAACAACAGGACCTGATTCAAAACTCACTGGAGTCAGTAGGTCTTTTCTGATGATACTGAATCAGGAATTGTTTGCAGATTTGTATGAATGTTTGAGTATTTCCTTTTTTTTTTTCTTTTTCCTTTTTTTTTTTTTTTTTTTACAAATCTGTATATGGAAAAAAAGGATTTCTCTGATCACTGCTCTCCTACATCCCTATGCAGGGGATCTTCTGTGGATAAAAGGATGAAATATTGCTAAACAACTACTGGATCCTACTACCTGTTCTCTGCAGGGATAAAGCAGAGCAAAGTTTGTGAAGTATATAAACAGCATTTCTCCCAGAGGGGTGAGGTGGAGACAGGCAACTTGAAACTTCAACCACATAGACTCTTCAAGAAGGATGGAAGAGGCTGAGACCTGGCCAATGGTACCAACTCACTGCATGCCAGGGAGCCTCCCACATTGCCCACTGCTCATAACCAGTTAAGCCTCGACATTTAGGGCAGAGGAAATCAACCACTTCTAGGGCTTTGACTGGCACTTTTGAAGACAGTATTTTAACAGATGAGCCGTTACCAGACCTGTACTTGTGTGCCAGTTCATTTAGTTTCTGAGTTTCTGCTTTTAAAATATTCACTTTTCCTGGCCTGCTATTACTGTTCCTGCTCTTAAACTTGGCTTGAAAAATAGTTTGCCACCTTTGGTGGTAAAGGGCTTTGCAAACCTTAGCAGTCAGCGCAAATGCAATTTGCACATGAGTTGGGTTCTAGGTTGGCAGAACCAGGCAGCTGAAGGATGTCAGGGAAACTTGTATTCCTGTTCCTGATGTACAGGGCTGTGGTGGTTTGGGTGGATTCACCCTTTTTGTTTGCAGCTTACAGCCAAACATAGCCTGCTCTCTCACTCTCCTCCCACCCCGGGGAGTGGGGGAGAGAATTGGAAGGAAAAGGGCAAGGAAACTCATGGGTTGAGATAAAAACTATTTACTAATTAAAATAAAATGATGATGATAAAAACAGGATAACAGAATATACAAATGAGTGATGCCCAGTGCAGTTGCTCACCACCAGCCAATATTCCCAGATAAGGATCCCAGAGGAGGGACAATCCAGAACTGAAACTGCAATCCTGGAAGAGCAATAGCCCGAGCGAAAACCCGTGCAAATCCCCTGCCCTCCGTTTCCGGTCAGCTCTGGATAATATACTAAACATAAACATGATGTGATATGATCTGGAATATTTCATTGACACATCCAAATGCCAGTTTGGGGTTTGCTTCTCCCTCCCAGTCCTGATGCAACTGTGACCCAGCCAAACACGGTGGCCTTGAGCTCCAGCAGCAGCTAATAACATTAGTACCTGATCAACATTCTTCTCATAACAAGTCCTACACTGAAACCAAAACACAGATATTCTAGCTACTAAGAATAAAATTAACTCTATCCTAGTGGAACCAGGATAAGGGTGTCTGTGGATCCATTTGAGGACTATCCACACTGCAGAGTCGGCTCCTGTTACTTTGTGAAAACTCACAAAAATTCTAGTTGAAAGCTTCATTTTGGAGTCAATTGATTATCTCTTAATTCTAGCACAATCAGGAAAAAGGGAGAAGGTAAACCAGTGATCCTGATAGCAGCTGGTCTTGGACACAGTAAGAAGGAAGTCAGCATGACAAACAGCAGAAAGGGCTGGAGGGAAGATGCTCAGGACCTTGGACTGTGCTGCTCTTCAGCATCTTTGTTAGTGACATGG